>NW_027513698.1:0-151178 GCF_048772815.1 Callospermophilus lateralis
CCTACATCTTCTCAAAAGATCATTTCTGCATGTACCATTGATGTTCTCAACAGGTGGAAGATGCCCTATATTCCTGTATTGTAAAACTAACCCTGTCCCTGCTCTTCTGTAAAGTTTGATTGAGAGAACAGTGTATGGTTTGGGTTAATAATATGTTCAATTTGGGTTAGGAATATTTCTGCATGACAAATAATGGTATTGGGAAACTATGATATTTACAAGAATATATAGGTGAAATATAAGTATAAAAATAGAAATCTAGGGAAGATATGTAGCCCCAAAGGGCATTGGGCCCTTAATTGGTACACATAGCTTTGAATGATGTTCTGCAAGATGTCATGCAAATCGATATACAATGGCATAGAGAGCCTTGTACCTCAGGATGATTGAATGTCGAAGAGAACATCCACTGAAAAAGGGATAGTGGGTAGGATTAGGAAAGATAGTCAGGTAGGTTTAGAAGAAGAGTGAGTATAGGATTTAGAGCAAAAGATCTTAAGCAATAGGGTTTCGGGTAGAGAGTGAATGTAAAAGTCAGCATACGTGAAAGTTGAGTCACAATGATGAACTGGGGAAAAATATGTAGAAAGGCAGACATCAATAGAGACATTAGGAAATCAGGCAAAGTATAACGTGAGTGATAAGATTTGACATTTTCAACAGGGTTGAGGTTGAATACATAATCTTAAAAAGAAACAAAAATGTAGTCACCAATTGGATTGACATTTGAGAGCATTAGGCAAACTGGACATGGATGTTTTTAGTAATCCATGTTCACATTCCATTGAGGCTTTATTGCAATCATAATGGTGACCTTTGCATTTTGTGTCCAGAATATTACTGTGATAATATGTATATGTAGATCAGGTGACATGAGTATTTCTTCCACCTTTTCTGGGAGCAATATTTTGAAAACATATAAATTAGTACTGGGGATACTAAGAGGTTTACCCTGTGTTGGTGAATATAGAGATGATGCATTAATAGACCATACTGTGAAAAAATTATGTGACTGGTTCCAAATTTACATAATGGATTGTTTTAATATCTGAAAATATAGACGAAATCATATATTGATATATGTACATTCATTCCAACAAGTTATATATCTAATGGTATTATTAGGGTTACCGTTTATCATGAATAGTGTGTGAGTTTTGCTTCAAAAATGATAATGGAATCGAAAATAATGGGTTTAGAAAGAAGTCTAGTGAAAAGACCAGTCAAGAAACATAGAGGAATATATGTGTTCCAAAGGAGGAAGTGATTGAAAGTAAACCAAATATTTATAAATTTGTGAACTTGTGAATGAAAGGATATATTTTATGATGTCCATAAACTGAATAAATAATAACGCACCAAGTTTGAATAAAAATGAACTTTAAAAAACACATCATATCCAATAGGAATGTATTTGCATTGATGTTAAACTTGGTCAGTTAGTCTAGAAATATTAGGATTTGTAAGAACCCTTCCCTGAATTTAGTTTTCAGTACTACGAAACAAATATGTATTTCAGTGGATGTATATTTCTGAGAATAAACTTGTTAAAAGTTGATTATAAATCCACATATATGAATATGAATGAATTCAGGTGGTGTATAAGAAGACATATATTTCATATTTTGGAAAATCTGGAGACTATATATATATATATATATATATATATATATATATATATATATATATATAGAGAGAGAGAGAGAGAGAGAGAGAGAGAGACAAACACACACACATTATAATGTCGCAATATATATGTCAATCGAAATTCATCATGAAAAATAACTCATCCGCATATCCCAAAATATTCATTTTACTGAACATGGATGTATGTATAATGTTGTTCATCTAGGAAGCTCACCCATGGGTTGAATTTTCTGTACCAACAGCGTTTAGGAGGAGTGATCTCTTCTCACAAATAGTATCTGCCAAGTCAGCCACCTTACAAGAATGTACGTGTGAAACCAGGTAGGATTCTATTTGTGCATATAAAAATACATGTGCTTAATAGGCTACAGAGAAAGGGAGACAGGAATTCATATATTTCTTAACTTTAAAAACACATGGAATAGTGTGTAGTGTCCCTCTTTATCCCTTTTGATTAACTTTGGCTTAAAAAAAAGAATTTTATTGAGAAATTTTGTATATATCTTTGTCAGGAATATTGCTCTGAAGATTTCTTTCCTTGATGTGTCTTTGTCTGATTTTGGTATGTGAGTGATAATAGCCTCATGGAATGAGTTTGGAGGAGTTCCATCCTTTTCTATTTTATGGAATAATTTGAGGAGTATTGTGATGAATGCTTCTTTGAAGGTCTTGTAGAACATGGCTGAGAATCTGTCTGTTCCTGGGCTTTGCTTGATTGGTAGGCTGTTGACAGCAACTTCTATTTCATTGCTTGAAATTGATTTGTTTAAATTGTTCACGTACTACTAATTAAGTTTGGGTATATCTCTAAAATTTTATTGATGTCATCATGGTATTTTAATTTATTAGACTATAAATTTTCAAATTAGTTTTCAATTATTCTCTGTATTTTAGTTGTGTACTCAGTAAAAGTTCCTTTATGATCCTTAATTTTAGTAATTTGAGGTTTTTTTTCTTCATTAGCTTGGTTAAGGAAGTGTCAATTTTATTTATTTTTCAAAGATTAAATTTTGTGTTGTGTCAAAAAAAATAACACATGGAAAATTATTTCAATAAATTGAATAGATTTATAACTCCTACCTTATATTATGCAAAAGGCAAGTCCAACTATACACCATGTCTCTTCTGAAATGCTTGTATCTATTCTGTTTGGGTTCTTTTTCTCCATTATATTAGTATTAGTGGTAAGAGTCTCGTAGGGTATATGAATGTTTCTGAGAATAATCTTGTGAAAAGATAATTATAAATCCACATTCATGAATATGAAAAATTTAGGAAGTGCAAAATAAGACACATATATTTCATACTTTGAAAAATTTGGAGAGTATATCTATATTTATATCTATATATCTATATCTATATCTATATCTATATCTATCTATCTATCTATCTCTCTCTCTCTATATATATATATACACACACACACACACACACACACACAACACTCACAGACATTAAAAAGTACCAATATAAATGCCAATCGAAATTCATCAGTAAATATATATCATCCACAAATGCAAAAAATATTTATTTTACTAAACATGAGTTTATATATAATGTTTTTCTAATAGGACGCTCTCCTATAGGTTGAATTTTCATTTCCAAAAGCATTTAGGAGGAGTGAACTCTTCTCACAATTTGAATCTGCCAAGACAGCCACCTCACAAAAATGTACGTGTGATACCTGGTAGGATTCTATATATGCATATAAATATACATGTGTGAATAAGCTACAGAAATTGGAAACAAGTATTCACATATTTGTTAAGTTTAAAAACACATGGAGAATATTTCGATTAAAATTTGACTAGATGTATAACTCCTACCTTATATAATGCAAATGTCAAGTCCAACTATAGAACATGTCTCCTCTGAAGTGCTTGTATTTCTATTGTGTTGGGTTAATTTTCCCCATTATATTAGGATGAATAGTCTGAGTCTACTAGGTATGGGTTAGTGTCAGGGATTCAGTACTTCGAATGAAAAATTGGAAAATGAATCCAATGTGTATGTAAATATATGCTGGACAAATATCCTCCCGCTCTCATGCAAAACAATGCCTTGACATTACCTTCACCCCAAGTAAGACACAATTAGAGGAGAAGATTTACAAAATCAGTGAATACATATCTGGAATGGAAAATGCTCAGGAGTTCACAACCTTGGAGGTGGTTTAGGAGTTTCCAAAAGTAAGGGACATGGTAAACACTCCACAAACATGGAGCTCTGCTGGCCTTAAAAACTTTTTGAGAAACTGCCTCTGAGCTTCCGCACTTGAAATATATGTTGTTTTCATGAGATTTGGCTTTCTTTGTAGTGAGACCATCAAAGCTGGGTCTGCATCTATGTGACCTGGAGGACATGGTTTCTTATTTTCCAATGAACAAGATGAAGCAGTGCTGAATCCTCTCTTTATAGGTAAACTGAGGCCACCTTGGACGAAGTGTCTCCCCGTCTCCCCATGTGGACTGTGAAGCCATTTGGTCCTCCTCCACTTTTTGTGGTGTTTAGGCTGCTGCGCTGTGAGTTTGGTATTTGTTTCACGAAATACTAGCAGCTAAACTGGGACACAGTGCTGGAGGGAGTTCTGTCACGTGTGGTGGGTCAGGGTCTGCAAGAGAATGCACCAACTAGGCTTCTATCTCTCACAGCTTGCCCCATTGCCCCCTTGTCCATATCAACCTGATTCTTAATTTTCCTCTTAAAACTCTCCATATAACAAGATGCCTTTACATATAAGGGTCTGCTGGCAGCACCATGTAAGTTACAAGCCATTTGGAATCCAATGGTAGATGCACATGGTCCTACCACGGATGTTTTATCAAACGCCTCCCCACCACTGCTCTAGACCCACTACTCAGCAGGCTCCAAATTACTGGCATCTCTGTTCTACACCATTTTCATGAAACTCAGTAAATCAAGGCACTGTCTGGTATACTCATGATCAGCAACAGGACATCCAATGTTTCTCCAGTGCCACCTGGTCATAGGAATTTCAAAAATTTTATGGTATTTATCTAGCCATTTTTCAAGCATGTATTTGGAGGCACTGTGGGTATCAATTCATTAGGCAAACATTAAATGGTGAGGACGCTCATTTCAATGAAATATCTGGAGAACTGTCACAGGCAAGGCTTCCCAAAGAATGGACAAAACGTCACATTAGGCCAGGCCCATTGAGGTCAACAATGTGAGGTCCATGTGTGTTTTGACTCTCAATTATGGCTGCCATTTCTTTAAGAATAAAATCATGTGATATCCTTGCTGAGATTCCCAGGCCTCAGTGGAAATCTACCCGGGGCCTAGGTCTCAGTTTTCAAGAGCGACTTTCATGCGTGGCCTCTTAAAATCCCAACAAAATTCATGGCAATGCTTCTCTGAGTTCAGTTCCAAAACCCAGTGTCTAAGGGGAATCACACCAGAGTTCAAGCCCACGTGGACCCAGTCATTTTTTCCAATGCCACACAAATGACCAACATTAAAACCAAAACACTCCCACATGGCCCTCACATTTTTCCATATAGTCAATCATCTTAACCTCTGGCTGGAGGTTTCCATGAGGGGTGCAGCCCAAGACAGTGTCCAAAATCAGCTCGTTTGCCCCTCATTTGCCTAAAGTCAGGGTAGCCTGGACACCGTTGCTGTGAACCAGGAGTGAACAAATAAGCCTGCCGTTAATACTTCTATGTTTCTCCAATTTGATCGCTACTGATTTTAGGTATCGATTCTTTAGGTGATTTAGAGTCATGCGAAAACACAAGCACCTCTGCAGGGCTTTGAAGAACTCATTTGACTCACAGAATCCCTATTCATATTTGTTGGAGTGCAGGAACCTAACAGAGGAAGGCAAGAGTCTTCATCCACAATGAATGATATTTTTTGCCATTTAGTTTTGGAAGCTCACATGGGATCATTCTTAAGATCCATCAGGTGCTGAGAATCTAAGTCACAGCCACACACAGGTCCAAGAGGCTGATAAAGACACATCCCTTTCCAAAGCAATTAAGCAAAGAGCCACAGGTGAGGCCCATTCATTTCCATTTGAAAACTATTTTCTTCAGGCTTCACAAAGGGGTGGCCTGATGCAAAGACCTTCCTGACATTCAGTGCAACACAACAATAAGTAAGCAAAAAGCCCAAGGCAGTGTTTCTGCACTGAGACTTTACTGGTCACACTGATATCTGAGTTTTCTGAGATGCTCGCCATTCTCTTCAACTATCCTTTACATGGCCATGTCACAGAGCTTGGAGGTGGTACATATTTTGGACACAAATCCCTGAGCCCATTCTGGAGAGTGGCCAGAATTCAGGAAGAAAACAACAACTTAGAAAAATAGCAGTTGTTGCACATCGATAAGACAAGCTGCAGTCCATTCATATATTGGGCAGGATGAATTATAGGGAAGATTTATACTAGACAGGACACATCCATTAATGCATTCTCTTTTCTAATGTCTACAACAACGGACACAGTGGGATACACATAAACAGAAACACTCGCCTTGTCAAATGACTTACTAGAAACCGTCTGCTCCAAACCAAACAAACCGCCTTTTCGGTCTATTCTCAGAACATGAGACAAAACAACAAACCCACACCAACTCCCACAAAGGCACCTCCTTCCCCCAAGTAGGTCTGTGACTATCCGGAGTGTCCTCTGACTGGTGGGCCATACTATGTTCCCCCAAAATGGCCTGTCTTGTCTCAGATCTTGTTTCCTTGACCAACTCTGTGAAGAAGTCAGGAAAAAGTGGTTAGCCACTACCTGTTTTCTCAGGAAAGGTCCATCTTCAGAGCTCTCCTGGCATTTGGCCATCCTCACATCATTAAGTACCAAGAAAACTGACTCTGTCCTTGGTAAATCCAAACAAGTGAGCCCACTGGGCCTGGGACTGGGACTGCCTCTGCGTGCCTGGCTTCTTGGATACCAAGTTCAGAGAGTTCCATCACCAAGGAAATGAGGTATGTCACATTCTTTGGAACTGAATGAGGTCACTGCCTTGGCAACCACTTTGTCCTAACAGTTGCTTCCAAGGGTTACATAAGATGGAGGTTTCCCCTACTTCCTGTGACACTTTCATAAGGTAGAATGTATATCAACCATTGGCACCCGGGAACAGCTCTCCACTCAGGCCTGGATTGTTCCACCTTGTCTACAATAAGAAGAGAGAGGCAGATTCAGACACATCCCTTCATCCTGACCAGGTTGTTTGCCATGGAAGATGACTTTTGCTCTCTCAGGAGCTTCATACCTGCCTACAACTTCTCCATGTATCATTTGTGCATGGACATTTGAGGTTCTCATCTGGTGGAAGATCCCCAACTTTCCTGTATTGTAAGAACCCCTCTGTCCCTGCTCTTCTGTAAAATGTTTGAGGGAACAGTGTATACCTGGGGTTAAAAACAGGTTTGATTTGGTGATGAATGATTCTGTGCGATGAATAATGGGATTGGGAACCTGCAATATTTACAAGAATATAGAGGTGAAATATAAGTAGGAAAACAGAAATCTAGGTATGATTTGAAGCCCAGAGGGTTTTGCCCTTGATTGGGATACTTAGCTTTGAATTATGTTCCGCAAAGATGTCTCAGATAATTTGATATACAATGGCATAGGACCTTGTACATTGGATGATTGAATTTAGAAGAGAACATCCAGTCAAAAAGGGATATTCAGTAGGATTAGGAAGATATTCGGTAGGTTTAGGAAGACGAGTGAGTATAGGATTTGGACCAAAAGTTCTTTAGCAATAGACTTTTGGTTATAGAGTGAATGTAAATGTCAGCACATATGAAGAGTCAGACACTATGTTGAACTGGGGAAAATATGTAGAAAAGCAGATATCAATGGAAACATTAGGAAATCAGGCAAAGTATAAAGTGAGGGATAGAATTAGACATTTTCAACAGGGTTGAGTTTCAATATATAAATTAGGAAAAAACAAATATGTAGTCACCAATAGGATTGACAATTGACAGCATTAGGCAACATGGACATGGATGTTTTTGAAATCCATGTTCACTTTCCATTTAGGCTTTGGTACAATCATAAGTGTGACCTTTCCATTTTTTGTCCAGAATATTGCTGTGATAACGAGGTGACATGAGTATTTCTTTCACCATTTCTGGGAGCAATGTATTGAAGATGTAAAATTAGAATCGGGGGTACAAATAGGTGTACCCTGTTTCTATGAACATAGAGAAAAACCACGAATAGACCATAATGTGAATAAATAATATAACTTTTTTGAACTTTAAATAATGAATTGAACTGATATATGAAAAATAAAAGGAAATTGTATATTGATATACAATCTCATTCCAACCAGTTATATATCTAATGGAAATATTAGTGCTTTGGTTTATCATGAAGAGTGTGTGAGTTTTGCTTTAAAATGATTATGGAAATTCAAAATAATGTGTTTGGAAAGAAGTCTCATGAAAAGACCAGTCAAGAAACCCTGACAATATATGTGTTCTGAAGCAAGAAGTGATTAATGTTGAAACAAATGCCTATTAATTTGTGAACTTGTGGATGATATGTATATCCTATGATGTGCAAAAACTGAAGAAACAATAATGTACCAGTGTCGAATACAAATGAATGACAAATTACATATCATGTCCCATAGGAGTCTACTTGCATTGATGTTAGACTGGGTCAGATACTGTAGAATAATTAGGATTTGTATGCACCCTTCACTGAAGTTAGTAGTCAGTACTAGGAAACAAATATGTATTTCAGGTGGATGAATATTTCTGATTATAATCTTGTGAAAAGTTGATTATAAATCCACATACATGAACCTGAATGAATTTAGAGAGTGTATACTAGACACATATATTTCATATTTGGAAAACTTTGGAGAGTATATCTATATCTATATCTATACACACACACACACACACACACACACACACACACACACACACACACAACTCTCACAGACATTAAAAAGTACCAATATAAATGCCAATCGAAATTCATCAGTAAATATATATCATCCACAGATGCTTCTTCCAGACCCAGTCTCCTCTCCAAACACTCCTCCCTTAACACCTGTTAGTCTAGTCTATTATAATACCCCAGAGGAAAAAGGGACTCTTGCCGCAAAATGGGAAGGCCCCTATCCTGTCATTCTCTTTACCCTTACCGCCGCCAAACTCTCCTTACCACACAACTGTCTCACTCCCTGGATTCACATGTCTAGGTTGAAGCCACATCACCAGGAGGCCCCACCTGCTGAAGACAGGGCCACCCCAGAGGAACTCCAAGAATCACCTACTGAACCTCCCCTTTACTCCTGCTCTCCACACCCATCTCACCCATTTTAGTTGTGGCTCACACGGTTTTCCTTGCAGCCCAATTCCTCTTAAAGAAGGCACAATGAGCTCTCCCAACACCCTAGTCTTCTCTAACTGCTTGTTTTTTGTGCTCTGCTTATTTTCTGTGCTCTGTCAGGACTGGTCTTTACCCTCCTCACCTACCATGCATTTATTCACTTTTCGGGAACGATACTCAGAACATGGCATGCAGAAGGTCTGCGCAGTGGATGCAACTACTTGCTTCATCCACAACTGCACCTCTATTTCCCTAAAATTGTCACCTCCAAGGACCTTCGTCCCTGGTAGCTGGAACTGGCCTTTCATTTGCTTCCTTTTTGATCAAACAAAAGACTATTGTCATTGGTGGCCTGAGATATATAATGGGTGCCCCTATTGGTCATGCATGTTCCATGATGAACGTGGTAGCTATTCTTACCACTCATTTGGTTACCCTGAAGGGTGGACTTCTAGTTACATAAAGTGGCATAAAGACTCTTCATCCAGTAACAATGGATGGTATACTTTAGATAAACCTGACCCCAAGGCCAAACGATGGGGCTATGTTGAGTTTGCTGTCTATGCTCGGACAACCTCAGTCAGACCCACAGGGTGGATGACTATTGGCCGCACCCTGATTACGCAACCTAAGGCAACCATCCAGGTAGTCGAACACATTAAGGACTCAGAATCAAAACTTTGAGATCATATCCATAGCTCATCCAAAGAGGATTCAGAGCCTTCAACCCTCTCAGGTCCCCCTCCCACATGGCTCAATTTGCTACACCAAACTTTTTGATTATTAAACTCCACCCCTCTTTCTGTGCCTACTTCTCAGTGCTTTCTCTGTGCTTCACTTAGTCGTCCACTTCTAGCAGCAGTCCCATTAGCGGCAGGAAATATTCCAACAAAACCCTACAATTTCTCTAAAAAGGACAACCCCTACATGTGACACGTATCCCACTGTGGGAAAGTTATTCCACCAATACTTTATTTCCTTTCATCTGTTTCCACCTGCCAATAATGAATCCTTTACCCATTTGTTCCTTGAGCTACAGCACCCCATAGAGCCCTGTGTTTATGCAACCTGGACATTTCCTCTGGTGTAATGGTTCTTTAAGTACCTCAACCATCAATGTCTCTGGCGCCTGTTTCTTGGTTACTGTAGTTCCTCAGCTATCTTTGTATACTCCCACCGAATTCTGACAGTTGGCCCTACCTTCCCGCACCCGTAGGGTAGTCTTTCTGCCGGTTCTGGTAGGCCTCATTTTAACAACCTCATTGACAGGTCTCGGACTCTCTGGTGGAGCTATAGGTCATGCTCTATGGGATCCAATGACCTTCAACAAAAACTGCAAGAAACACTCAATACCATGGCTGAGTCTCTGGGTTCCTTGCAGCGGCAGGTTACTTCATTGGCACAAGTGGCTTTACAGAACCAAAGGGCAATTGATCTTCTCACTGCAGAAAAAGGGGTTACATGCCTATTCCTCAGAGAGGAATTTTGCTATTATGTTAATGAATCTGGGCTAATAAAAAAAATGTTGTTAAATTGCAGGAATTATCGACCCAATTGCTCAAACCTACCTCCTCCATTCCCATAACGGGGTTCTTCCAATCCTATCTTGCCATGTACTTACTACATATCTTGGATCCCCTTATTTGGATGCTCCTTTTTTGTGCTCTCTTGCCCTGCATAATGAAGTGCCTTCAAACCCAACTGCATAAAATTCCTAATCAAACTTTCAACCAGCTTTTGCTTAGTCACTACCAGCCTCTGATGACCGATGAATCCCCAACATCTCCAAGAGAACAGTTCACTCAGTGATGAAGCTCACTACCAGGCACGATGGAATGCAACGGGTATTAGACAGCGGGAGACAACGAGCTCGGAGAACCTCTTAATCTGCCATCCTGGATTCATAGTCTTTACCACCTTCTAAGCTTTCTCATGGTTCTTGGCCTCTTCTATGTCAGTCCCCCCACATGGAACTTCTGCCAAAAATTGACATTTGCTTTAATTTTTATCTTCATTCTGTTTTTATTCGCTCTGATCTTCTTCAGGCGCTGGTGACACCATGTCCAGGCAACGCTTCCAGTATTTCCTTGAGTCTCTGTTACAGGACCAGTGGCTGATACCAACAATCTCTTCCATCCAGGACTGGTTCCATGCCATCGACATCTTTGGCTTCAGGGAACATTCATTGACTTCACCCCTATGAAAATAGCTGTCTATAGCCACTGGGTTTTATTTCTGGCTGCCATGATATCCCCATACCTGCCCCCTGAGCATTCCTCCACTTCTCTTTCTAGGCCCCACACCAGCCCCACACAGCAGGAAGCAGCCAGATCTGACAAACGACACCCCACTTCCTAAGAAAACAAAAAGGGTGGAATGTTGGGAAAAGAATAAATGGCAGCCATACCCCAGAGAAAAACCCCAACATGGCGCCTAAGGACTTCTTCTTCCTACCTTCTTCATTTCTGCAGTGGCGCAAAAAGTTCCCGCCCTTGTGAACTCTCCCGCCAGCGCCAATTTCAAATCTCGCTTGTGGGGAACCTTAGCCCCAATGAGAACTAATTCCTGGGCTCTGGAGCTGATATTTGAAAGAACTTGTCAATAAACGGGTTGCTGCCATTTATGTAAGCCATACCATCTCCCCCTTAGTTCTATATAAGCACACAGCTTTTAGCAATAAATTTGGAATTCTCCCGGTGAAGTGTCATTGCATGGGGAATTATTTCACTCATGTTCAGCAACAGGATATCCAAAGGTTCTCCAGTGCCACCTGGTAATGGGAATTTCAGAAATTTGATAGTATTTATTTAACCATTTTTGAAGGATGAAGTTGGAGTCACTGTGCGTTTCAATTAATGCAGGAACCATTATGTGGTGAGGAAGCTCATTTAAATGAAATCTCTGGAGAAATCTCACAGGCAAGGCTTCCCAAAAAGTGGCCAAAAGGTCACATGAAGCCAGGATCATTGAGGTCTACAATATGAGTTCCATTTGTGTTTAGACTCTCAATTATGGCTGCCAAGTCTTTCAAAATAAAATCATGTGATATCCTGGCTGAGATTCTCACTGCACTGTGGAAAGACACCCTGGCCCTCGATCTCAGTTTTCAAGGGCGCATCTCATGCGTGGCCTCCTAAAATCCCAACACATTTCATGGCAATACTTCTTTGAGGTAAATTCCAGAACTCAGTCTCTAAGAGGAATCATGCCAGAATTCAAGCCCAGGTGGATCCAGTTATCTCTTCCAAACGCCAAACAAATGACCACAATTAAAACCAAACACTCCCACATGGCCCTCATCTTCTTCCATATAGACACTTATCATAACCTCTGGCTGGAGTTTTTCATGAGGGGTGCAGCCCAAGACAGTGTCAAAAATAAGCTCCCTTGCCCCTCATTTGCCTAAAGTCAAGGTGGCCTGGACACCCATCCGGTGAACCAGGAGTGATCAGATAGGCCAGCTGTTAATACTGCTCTGCATCTCCAATTTGAGGCCTACTGACTGTCAGGTATAGATTCTTTATATGATTTGGAGCCATGAGAAAACCCAAAAACCTATGGGTTAGCCTCTGAAGGGCTGTGCATAACTCATTTGAACCAAAGGATCCGTATTCTCACTTGATGGTGGTCAGGAACCTTACAAATGAATGCGAGAGACTTCATTCACAATAATTGCTCTTTTGGCCATTTTGGTTTTGGATGCACACATGGGATCTCTCTTTACATCCATCAGGTGCTGAGAATCTAAGCCACAACCTCACACAGGGCCAAGAGGCTGATTCAGACACATCCCTTTCCAAAGCAATTAAGCAAAGAACCACAGGTGATGCCTATTCATTTCCATTTGAAAACTGTTTTCTTCAGGCTTCACAAAGGGGTGGCCTGAGGCAAAGACCTTCCTGACATTCAGGGAAACAGAACAATTGATAAGCAAAAGGCCGAAAGCATGGTTTCTCCACTGAGACTTTCTTGGTCACACTGATATCTGAGTTTTCTGAGATGCTCGCCATTCCCTTCAGCTATCCAGGACATGGCAATGTCACAGAGCTTGGAGGTGGTACATATTTTGGACACAAAACCATGAGACTATTCTGGAGAGTGGTGAGAATTCTGGAAGAAACAGGAACTTAGGAAGGTAGCAGGTGTTGCCCATGGATAAGGCAAGCTGCAGTCCATTCATAAATTGGGCAGGATGAATGCCGGGAATCTTTCTACTATACAGGACATATGAATTGTTGCATTCTATTTTCTAATGTCTACAACCACGGACACAGTTGGATACACAGAAATAGAAACACTTGCCTTGTCCAACGACTTACAAGAAGAAGACCACTCCAAATCAAACAAACCGTCTTTCCTACCTATTCTCAGATCATGAGACAAAACCACAAAATCACACCCACCCCACAAAGACACCTCCTTCCCCCATGTAACTCTGTGACTATCCGGAGTTTCCTCTGAGTGGTGGGCCATACTATGTTCCCCCAAAATGGCCTGTCCTATCTCAGATCTGGTCTCCTTGGCCAACTCTGTGAAGTTGTCAGGAGCCTGCGGTGAACCACTACCTACTTTCTCAGGAAAGGCCCCTATTCAGAGCTCTCCTGGTATTTGGCCATCCTCACATATGTTGGTACCAAGAAAGACTGACACTCTCCTTGGTAAATTCAAACAAGTGAGCCTACTGGGTCTGGGACTGGACTGGCTCCGGGTGCCTGGCTTCCTGGATCCCAAGTTAAGAGAGTTCCATCACCAAGGAAGTGAGGTAGATCACTTCTTCAGGAACTGAATGAGGTCATTGCCTTGACAACCACTTTGTCCTAACAGTTGCTTTCAAGAGTCCCATGAGATGGAGGCTGCCCCTACTTCCTGTGACACTTTCACAAGTTAGAATGGTATATAAACCATGGGCACCCGGGAACAGCTCTCCACCTAGGACTGGTTTGGTCCATCTTCTCTACATTAAGAAGAGAGAGGCTGATTCATACACATCCCTTCATGCTGACAAGGTTGTTTGCCATAGAAGATGACTTTTCTCTCTCAGGTCTTTCGTAGCTGCCTACATCTTCTCAAGGGATCATTTCTGCATGGACCTTTGATGTTCTCAACAGGTGGAACATGCCCTACATTCCTGTATTTTAAGAGCAACCCTGTCCCTGCTGTTCTGTAAAGTTCGATTGAGAGAACAGTGTATGGTTTGGGTTAGTAACATGTTCAATTTGGGGTTAGGAATCCTTCTGCATGACGAATAATGGTATTGGGAAACTATGATATTTACAAGAATATATAGGTGAAATATAAGTATAAAAACAGAAATCTAGGGAAGATATGAAGTCCAGAAGGGCATTGGGCCCTTAATTGGTACACTTAGCTTTGAATTATTTTCTGCAAAAATGTCTCAGATAAATCTATATACAATGGCATAGGAGCTTGTACCTTGGATGATTGAATGTCGAATAGAACACCCACTCAAAAAGGGATTGTCGGTAGGATTAGAAAGATAGTCAGTAGGTTTACAAAGAAGAGTGAGAATAGGATTTAGACCAAAAGTTCTTAAGCAATAGGGTTTCAGGTAGACAATGAATGTAAATGTCAGCACAAGTGAAGAGTCAGTCACAATGATGAACAGGGGAAAATATGTAGGAAAATAGATATAAATAGAGACATTACTAAATCAGGCAAAGTATAAAGTGAGTGATAGGATTAGACATTTTCAACAGGCTTGAGGTTGAATATATAATCTTAGGAAGAAACAAAAATGTAGTCACCAATAAGATTGACATTTGAGAGCATTAGGCCACCTGGACATGGAAGGTTTTAGTAATCCATGCTCACTTTCCATTTAGGCTTTGGTACAACCTTAAGGGTGACCTTTGATTTTTTTGTCCAGAATATTACTGTGATAAAATGTATATATAGATCAGGTGACATGAGTATTTCTTCCACCATTTTTTGAGGAATATTTTGAAAACGTATAAATTAGTATTGAGGGTAAAAATAGGTGTACCCTGTGACTATGAATATAGAGATAATGCATGAATAGACCATACAGTTAATAAATAATATAACTGGTTCCACTTTAAATAATGTATTGAATTGATATCTGAAAATACATAAGAAATCATATATTGATATATAATCATTCATAACAACTAGTTATACGTCTAATTGTAATCCTAGGGTTATGGTTTATCATGAAGAGTGTGTGAGTTTTGCTTCAAAAGTGATTATTGAAATCAAAAATAATGTGTTTGGAAAGAAGTCTCATGAAAAGATCAGTTTGAAACATGGCGGAACACGTGTTTTCTGAAGCAGAAAGTGAATGAAAGTGAAATAAATGCCTATAAATTTGTGAACTTGTGGATGAAATCTATATCCAATAATGTGCATAAACTGAAGAAATAGTAATGTACTAGTTTTGAATAAAAGTGAACTTCAAAATACTTATCATGTCCCATAGGAATCTACTTGCATTGATGTGAAAATGGATCAGTTACTGTAGAAATATTAGGATTTCTATGCACCATTCACTGAAGTTAGTTTTCAATACTAGGAAAAAAATACGTATATCAGGTGAATGAATATTTCTGAGAATAATCTTGTGAAAAGTTGATTATAAATCCATATACATAATCATGAATGAATTTAGGGAGTGTATAAT
This sequence comes from Callospermophilus lateralis, assembly GCF_048772815.1. Taxonomy (NCBI): domain Eukaryota; kingdom Metazoa; phylum Chordata; class Mammalia; order Rodentia; family Sciuridae; genus Callospermophilus; species Callospermophilus lateralis. The sequence goes on from NW_027513698.1 coordinate 15,648, forward strand.
AAGACACATATATTAAATATTTTGAAATATCTGGAGAGAATATATATATATATATATATATATATATATACACACAGATTTTAAAAATTAGCAATATATATGCCAATCGAATTACACCGTGAAATATGTATCATCCACAGATCCAAAAATATTCATTTTACTGGATATGGATTTATGTATAACTTTTTTCAACTTGGAAGCTCACCCATAGGTTGAATTTTCAGGTAAAACAGCGTTTAAGAGGAGTGATCTCTTCTCACACTTTGTATCTACCAAGTCATGTAACTCACAAGAATGTACGTGTGATACCAGGTAGGATTCTATATGTGCATATAAAAATACATGTGCTGAATAGAATACAGAGAAAGGGAGACAGGAATTCACATATTTGTTAACTTTAAAAGCACATGGAAAACTATTTCAACAAAAAATTGACTAGATTTATAACTCCTACCCTATATAATGCAAAAGGCAAGTCCAAGTATACAACATGCCTCCTCTGAACTGCTTGTATTTCTATTCTGTTTCCGTTATTTTTCTCCATCATATTAGGATTAGTATTCGGAATCTAGCAGAGCATGTGTTAGTGTCAGGGATTCAGTATTTCAAATGTAAAATAGAAAAATGAATCCAATGTGTATGCAAATATGTGCTAAACAAAATCTTCCCACTCTCATCCAGAACAATTCCTTGATATTTTTTTCGCCCAAAGTAAGACACAATTAGAGGAGAAGAGTAATAAAATCTGTGAATAATATGCTCAGGAGTTTACAACCTTGGAAGTGGTAGAGGAGTTTCCCTAGTATGGGACAGGGTAAACACTCCATAAACATGGAGCTCTGCTGGCCTAAATACTTCTTGAGAAACTGCCTCTGAGTTTGGGCACTTGAAATATATGTTGTTGTCAGGAACTTTAGCTTCTTTTTAGTGAGACTATCAAAGCTGTGTCTGCATCTATGTGACCTGGAGGACATGGTTTCTTATTTTCCAATGAACATGAGGCAGCAGTGCTGAATTCTCTCTTTGTAAGTAAACTGTGGCCACTGGGGGCTAAGGGTATTCCCATGTGGACTGGGAAGACATTTGGTCATCCTCCACTTTTCGTGGTGTTTCTTGCTGCTGCACTGGGACTTTGGCATTTGCTTCATGAAATAAAAGAAGTTCAACTGGGACACAGTTCTGGAGGCAATTCTTTCATGTGTGGTTGGTCAGGGTCTGCAGGAGAATGCACCAACCAGGTTTCTATCCCACATAGCTTGGCCCCATGTCCATAGTAACCTGATTCTAAACATTGCCCGGAAACATCTCCATATAACCAGAAGCCTTTACATGGAAGGGTTTGCTGGCTTCACCATGTAAGTCACAAGCCATTTGGGATCCAATGGCAGATCCACATGGCCCCACCACAAATTTTTTATCACACACCTGCCTACCACTGCTCTAGGCCCACTACTCAGCAGGTTCCAACATATTGGCATCTCTGTTCTACACCATTTTCATGAAACCCACTTAATCAAGGCACTGTCTTGCATATTTACGATCAGCAACAGGACATCCAAAGTTTCTCCAGTGCCACCTGGTCATGGGAATTTCAAAAATTTCATGGTATTTATCTAGGCATTTTTCAAGGATGACGTTGCAGGCACTGTGGGTTTCAATTCATTCAGGAACCTTTAAATGGTGAGGAAGCTCATTTCAATGAATGCTCTGTAGAACTCTCACAGGCAAGGCTTCCCAAAGAGTGGCCAAAATGTCACATGAAGCCAGGCCTATTGAGGTCTACAATGTGACGTCCATGGGTGTTGTGACTCTCAACAATGGCTGGCAAGTCTTTCAGAATTAAATCATGTGATCTTCTGGCTGAGATACCCAGGGCTCTGTGGAAAGCCACCCTGGGCCTAGATCTCAGTTTCCAAGGGTGATTCTCATGGGTGGACTCCTAAAATCCCAACAAAATTCATGGCAATACTTCTCTGAATTCAGTCTCTAAGGGGAATCACACCAGAGTTCAAGCCCAGGTGGTCCCAGTCATGTCTTCCAACCGGACACAAATGACCAAAATTAAAACCAAAACCCTCCCATATGGCCCTCATCTTCTTCCATATAGACACTAATCACAACCTCTGGCTGAAGGTTTCCATGAGTGGCGGAGTCCAAGAGAGTGTCCAAAATAACTCCCTTGCCCCTCATTGGCGTAAATTCAGGGTGGTCTGGACACCCTTCATGTGAAACAGGAGTGATCAAATATGCTAGACGTTAATACTTCTATGCTTCTCCAATTTGTGGAAAACTGAGTGTCAGGTATATATTTTTATGTGATTTGCAGTCATGAGAAAACACAAGCTCCTCTGCAGGTCTTTGAAGAACCCATTTGACCCAAAGGATCCCTATTCTCACTTGATGGAGTTCAAGAACTTTAAAGAGGAAGGGGACAGACTTCATCCACAAGGACTGCTTTTTGGCCATTTTGGTTTTGGATGCACACATGGGATCTCTCTTTACATCCACCACGTGCTGAGTATCTAAGCCACAACCTCACACAGGGCCAAGAGGCTGATTCAGACACATCCCTTTTCAAAGCAATTAAGCAAAGAGCCACAGGTGATCCATATTCATTTCCATTTGAAAACTGTTTTCTTCAGGCTTCACAAAGGGGTGGCATGAGGCAAAGACCTTCCTGACATTCAGGGCAACAGAACATTAGGTTAGCAAACGGCCCAAAGCATTGTTTCTCCACTGAGACTTTCCTGGTCACACTGATATCTGAATTTTCTGAGACGCTCGCCATTCCCTTCAGCTATCCAGTACATGGCCATGTCACAGAGCTTGGAGGTGGTACATAACTTGGTCACAAAATCATGAGCCTATTCTGGAGAGTGGCCAGAATTCAGGAAGAAAACAGGAACTTAGGAAGATAGCAGGTGTTACCCATCCATAAGGCAAGCCGCATTCCTTTCATACATTGGGCAGAAAGAATTCTGGTAAGCTTTCTACTAGCCTGGACACATCCTTTGATGCATTGCATTCTCTTTTCTAATGTCTACAACCATGGACACAGTGGGATACACAGACATAAAAACACTCGCCTTGTCAAATCACTTGTTAGAAATCGTCCACTCCAAACCAAACAAACTGCCTTTCCTACCTATTCTCAGAACATGAGACAAAATCACAAACACACACTCACACCCACAAATTCACCTCCTTTCCCAAAGTAGGTCTCTGACTATCGGGTGTGACCTCTGACTGGTGGGCCGTACTATGTTCCCATCAAATGGCCTGTTCTGTCTCAGATCTGGTTTCCTTGGCCAACTCTGTGAAGTTGTCAGGAGACAACGGTGAGCCACTTCCTGCTTACTCAGGAAAGGCCACTCTTCAGAGCTTTCCTGGCATTTGGCCATCCTCACATCAGTAGATACCAAGAAAGACTGACTCTGTCTTTGGTAAATCAAAAGAAGTGAGACCACTGGGACTGGGACTGGGACTAGATTTGTGTGCCTGGATGCCTGTATCCCAATTTCAGAGAGTTCCATCACCAAGAATGTGAGGTGAGGTCACTTCCTTCAGGAACTGAATGAGGTCAATGCCTTGGCAAGCACGTTGTCCTAACATTTGCTTCCAAAGGTCCCATGAAATGGAGGCTGTCCCTAATTCCTTTGACACTTTCACAAGTTAGAATGGTATATCAAACATTGGTAACCAGGAACAGCTCTCCACAGAGGCCTCGTTTGGTTCTTCTTCTCTACATAAAGAAGAGAGAGGCTGATTCAGACACATCCCTTCATGCTGACCAGGTTGTTTGCAATGAAAGATGACTTTTTCTCTCTCAGTTCCTTCATAGGTGTCTACAACTTCTCTAGGGATCATTTGCGCATAGACCTTTGAGTTTCTCAGCAGTTGGAAGATCCCCTAAATTCCTGTATTTTAAGACCAACTCTGTCCTTGCTCTTCTCTAAAGTTAGATTGAGGGAACAGTGTATGGTTAGGGTTAATAACAGGTTTGATTTGGAATAGAAATCATTCTGCTGGATGAATAATGGTATTGGGAACCTGCGATATTTTCAAGAATATATAGGTAAAATATATGAATCTGAAAACAAAAATCTAGGTAAGATTTGAAGCCCAGAAGGGCATTGGGCTTTTGATTGGGTATTAAGCATAGGACCTTGTAACTTGGATGATTGATTTTCAAAGAGAACTTCCAGTCAAAATGGATAGTCAGTAGTATTAGGAAGATAGTCGGTATGTTTATAAAGGAGAGTGAGTATAGGATTTGGACCAAAAGTTCTTTAGCTATAGGGTTTCGGGTATTGAGTGAATGTAAATGTCAGCACATGTGAAGAATTAATCACAATGATGAACTGGGGAAAATATGTAGGAATGCAGATATCAATAGAGACTTTAGGAAATCTGGCAAAGTATAGTCGGTAGTGAAATGTTAATAAAATAGATTCTTGTCACTTCCTGTTTTACTGTATGCTTAATAAAACACTGTTGAAATCTTGAGAAGTGATTTCTAATCTTTTTCCCAGAATGTGCTGTCCCCAACTGCCAAACTTCAGAATGTACTCCCTCACCCAGTTGCACGCAAACTGCTCACCCGCCCAGGCCCATCAATAAACTTTCCTCCCTGCCCTCTTCAAGGAAAGTATATAAGCTCTGCTTAAGCTGTTCTCAGGGTTCTCTGCTCTATTCAAATGAGCTCTGAGCCCCAGCATGCTGGACCCCCAATAAACCCTTTGTTTTTGCATGAGAGAGTCTCTTGGTGGTCTCTTCCCCCAATGCTCTTCCGATATTTATATATGGAGGTTCCACCGAAATCCAGCAGTGGTGAACGAGAGACCCCAATGGGCTACTCTCAGGGTAAGTAAGGCACCTCTTTCTGGTTTCAGGTTTCAGGTTAGGGCTTGGCAAAATGGCTGTCGATGAAGTGTGTGAGCTCTCTTTGATGGTGGCTGGCAGACGTGTCACAGAGCCACAAGCCAAGTCCCTGGGGGACGCCACAGAGGACTCGGGAATCAAGGAATAATAGTCTCCTCGACTCAGTGATACTTTGTTTCAGATTCGGTATTGCCAGGCCATCGGGTTTTGCCACCTGCTCAGTCTTGGTCTCAGTGTTGGACGTCCATTGCCTGTCTTTATTGTTTTCTCTTGTCTGTGTCCTGTGTCGTTGCTTTTACTGTTTGTGTATCTTTCATTATGGGACAGATCACTTCAATGCCTCTGTCCCTGACCCTTGATCTATGGACCAAAGTCCGCTTAAGGGCTCAGAATGTTTCTTTTTTAGTAAAACGCTGGACCTGGCAGACTCTGTGTGCCACAGAATGGCCCACCTTTGGATTCGGATGGCCCCTAGAAGGATCTTTCTACTTCCCACTAATTTAAAAAGACAGAGATATTGTCTTACAGCCAGGGCCACATAGCCATACTGATAAACAGGAATATACCTTAACTTGGCAGGACCTCTGCAAATCTCCTCCTCCGTGGGTGAAGCCTTTCCTTGCTGTGTCCCCGTTCCTACTCCTTCCCCCACGATCTCTCAACCCCTCTGCTCCTCCTCCTCCTCCACCCTCTGTTCTCCCTGAGTCACAAGATTTGACTCTACTGGACTCTCGTCCCCCTCCTTATCTTCTACCCTTGTCCCACAACCCCCAACACCCTCTAAGTGATTCTCCAGCTGCTGACTCAGCCTCTCCGCAATTGGAGGACGCTAAGCCAGCCCAGGGCCCTCCAGATAACTCCCCTGCGTCACACACAGCCCCTCCTCACCTGGAGGAAGCTGGAGTTGCTAAAGGAACTCGCCGGTGGCAAATGATTGAAAACCCTGGAACTCCCGTGTTGCTTCCCTCCATCCCTAAGGACCAATGATTGACGATGGCCATAGGGAAAAAATGCAAGCCTACCAGTATTGGCCTTCTCCTCTTCAGACCTATATAAATGGAAAAATAACAATCCCCCTTTTACCGAGGACCCAACCTGGCTCTCAGGTCTGGTGAAGTCATTGATGTTTTCACACCAACCTACTTGAGATGACTGCCAACAACTCCTAGGGACTCTCTTCTTGACAGAGGAACAAAAGAGAATCCTCCTGGATGCTAGAAAAAAGTATCCTCGGACCAAATGCGTGACCGACAAAACTTCCCAATATATTCAAAGCCGGCTTTCTCTTGAAACGACCCAACTGGGACCCCAACACCTTTGAAGGTAGGGAGCATCTGTCCACTTATCGCCGGGCTCTAATAGTGGGTATCTTAGTGGCCGCTAGGTGACCAACTAATTTGGCCAAGGTAAGAGAGATTATTTAAGGGCCTGATGAATCTCCCTCTATGTTCTTAGAGATAATTATGTAGGCATATAAGAGACATACTCCTTTCGATCCTCAGGCAGAGGATCAAAAGGCATCTGTCACAATGGCCTTTATTGGGAAAGCTGCCCTGGATATTAAAAGAAATTTACAATGCTTAGATGGATTACAAGATATGACTTTGAGGGATTTATTCAGAGAACCCGAGAAGGTATACTTTAAGAGAGAAACTGAGGAAGAGAAGGGATCTGAGTGAGGATAAAAGAAACAAAAGACAGACTAAGGCATTGACTAAGGTCCTGGTCACAACAACAAATAGGCCAGAAATTAAGAAACAGAGAGACAGGAAGGGATACCTGGGCACACACTAGAGGCCACCCCTGGCCTGAGATCAATGTGCCTACTCTAAAGAAAAAGGACACTGGGCCAAAGAGTGCCCTAGAAAGAGACAGCCATGCCAGCCAGATATTCTGACTCTGGAGGAATACTAAGAAAGTCTGGGCTCAGATCCTCTCCCTGACCTCAAGGTAACTTTTGAAGTGGAGGGGAACACAATAAACTTTGAAGTAGATGCAGGGTGAATATACTCAGCCCGTAAGGCCCATTGGGCCCTCTACCGAATAAAAGGTCTCTAATTCAAGAGTCTAACAGAAGTAAATATCGGGCTTTGACAACTACGAGGACCATGGACCAGGGAAAAGGAAAAATCCATCACTCCTTCCTAGTAATCCCAGAATGCCTGGCCCCATTGATGGGCAGAGTTCTGCTCACCAAGCTCTGGGCCAAAATAACTTTTAACCCTGAAGGCCCTCAAGTGGAATTTTTTAATTCTTCAGTAACTACTCCTATAATCATGGCTCTAACTATGTCAGTAGCAAATGTTCATCAACTCACTCACCTTTGTTCAAAGAAACTGCATTCATTCGTGAAGGATCAAGAACACAGTTTTCCACAAACCTACTCACAGCAAAAGGAAATAACTGAATGGGTAACAAAAGCCTGTCAGGTCCATTAATTGGTTAAAGCTTACACTTCCAAGCTTCCTGCAGGAAAGCACCTATGAGGAACCAGACGAGGACAATTCTGGGAAGTGGACTTTACTGAAATTAAGCCAGTAAGGTATGGACTTAAATAACTCCTAGTCTTTGAACATACATTTTCAGGATGTATTGAAGCCTTCCCCACACACACACAAAAAAAGAAATAAAAAAGAAGAAAAAAGAAACATTGCAAATGGTTGTAAAGAAGATCCTGGAAGATATTTATTCTCCCCTTGACGACCAGTAGTCTTAACCCTAATCAGCCCCTTAAGCTGCGATGGCTGATCACAAATCCTACTGGACACGAAGTATGGCCTATCTCGAATACAGCCCCCTTACGAACCTGGTGGCCATCTCTCCACCCAGTCATTTGTCAGCTGGCTATAGGTCTTTCCTATTGGGATATCCCTGATTAACAGGATCCCACTAAAATTCCATTAAATCCCTTCCGTACCATAGATAATGGAAACAAACATTATAGATGTAGGGACACGTGAGCCAGATGCAGGTTGGCTAGCCTAGATTACTATGTTTGCCCGGCAGACTATCAAAGCCACAAACAGTCACGGCTGTGGGGGGGGGGGGAGAGCAGACTTCTATTGTAAGTCATGGGGATGTGAGCATACAGGGACTGTCAGATGGAACCCAAACTCCTCATCAAATTCTGTACACAGCATTGGCCATATTACGAATTAGATAACCAAAACCGATGGCCCCCAGAGGGGTCTCTAGATCCTCAAATTCTGTGTGACCTTTTTAACTTCTGCAAGTGCTCAAAAGGGTGAATGGAGATTCCGCTATGTGGAGGCCTTCTCTCTCCTTTGCTCACATCCTGAACTATGCTTCTCCAATAGATGCTCACCCTCAGCCTTGTGCTCCAGACTCTCTGCTGTCACTCCCACCTCAGCAACTTGATTTCTCCCCTCCAATATCTAGATCAAAAACCCAAATCTCGACTGGTTCTCAGACCATTGCTCCCTTGCTGAGGTTGCAGGTACTGAGGTACCACTCCATTCACTCACTCCTCTCCTCTCCTGTCAGTGCCCGCACCGGGTCCCACACAGTCCTCTTATCACCTAATGCAAAGCTCAAACCCGCTGAGAAGAATCCTCAGACCCTAATACAAGATGTAATGAAAATGGCCTTTAATGTTGCTTTGTCATCACTAAAATCAGGTTACTAAGAATTTAAAGTCCCTCACAGGCTTTTTGGAATCTCACTCCCGTCTCCCCCTCTGTTCTATCTGTTCTATTGCTCAAGTTTTTGTTGCTATTAAGATCCCAAAGCCCTCTCCCAATATTCTTTTACATCTCTCCTTCCTCATTCTCAGATCCACAGAGCTGCTCTTATCCCTGCCTTCCAAATTGTCCCCCTCTGTACCAGGCCCACAGAAAAGTCTTAACTGACCTTCTCCAGAAGTCTTCACCATGGCTGATTTAGGACTTTCAGCAAAAGAATCCCGATAAAAGAGTTCACTGTAGATAAACTTCCTATTTTTGTGTTGCCCTGGTCTCCTTGGCAACTGGCTAAAAAATTCAGCACTCCTGATCTAGACACACCCTTACTAGTTTTTCACAAAATATTTGAAAAAAAGGCCTCTGGCCTTGAGCTGGGGCTTCACAGAGATGGCTACATTTCTAAGATAAAGAAGTTACAAACTGGGCTGTATGGAAACAGCTGGAAGGGGGAAAAAAAGAAAGGGAAGACACCCCCACCCAGGTGTCCTTGAAAAGTTAACTTGCCCAAACTGAGGAAAAAACAGAAACAAAAACTGCTTTTTGTGAACTTCTGCAGACTGTGAACTTCTGAGCCCCTTCCCTTACGTGTTGGGTACAAAATTCTGAAACTACGTAACTTGGGTTTCAGGGGATTAATTGATTACAACAGAAGCAATGCCCTCTGAATCTGGTTGAAACCAAAAAAGACTGTTTCCGTGTCTTTGGTGCTATCTTAGGTGCCTTGCCTTGTCCGTCCCTACAACAGTATAATTCTATATACTTAAACATTGTTTATGTTTTCATGAAATGGTCAACAGATGTGATTAATTGTGAAATGGTGCAGATGTTTCCCAGAGTGCTCTATCATGACGCAGGTTCATCTGAAGATCAAAGAGGGGGACATACAACCCGGTTCCGCTGGGAACATATGTCCCTCACCTTAGCCATTCTATTACGAATAGGAGTTGCTGCAGGGTTGGGCACAAGAACCACTGCTCTGGTCCATGGGACACAACAAGTGACCCAATTAGAAGCAGCAATAGATCAAAACTTAAAGATTTTAGAAACCTCCATCACAGCTTTGCAGGAATCTTTAACCTCTCTCTCTGAAGTTGTTTTACAGAACAGTCGAGGGTTGGACCTCCTTTTCATGACAGAGGGGGGCCTTTGTGCTTCATTGAGAGAAGAATGTTGTTTTTATGTCGACAATACTGGAGTTGTAAAAAAATCTATGAGTAAATTAAAAAGATGCCTTGAAGAGCAACAACGAGAGAGAGATAGGCACAGAAAGGGTAGTTTGAGTCTTCTTTTACACAGTCCCCCTGGTTAATTACGTTTTTATCAACCCTGGCCGGTCCAATAATAATCCTCATATTATTACTAACTATAAAACCCTGTTTCCTCAACCATGTAATTTCTTTTCTCCAAGCTCAAATTGGACAAATTAAAATTATGGTAATACCCCACTAGCAGACATAGAATGTGACACCACACAAAGATCACTTTTATGATTAAAAGTAGCCAGAAAAAGAAGTGGGGAATGAAAGGTTAATAAAATATGTACTTGTCACTTCCTGTTTTTCTGTACACTTAACGAAACACTGTTGAAATCTTGAGAACTCTTTGCTAATCTTGTTGCCAGAATGTGCTGTCCCCAATTGCCAAACTGCAGAATCTACTCCCTCACCCGGTTGAATAGAAACCTGAACTGTACTTGGATCATTGAATTTAGAAGAGAACATCCATTCAAAAAGTTATAGTCAGTTGGATTAGAAAGATAGTCGGTAAGTTTAGGAAGAAAAGTGAGTATAGGATTTGGAACAAAAGTTCTTTAGCAATAGGGTTTTGGTTAGAGAGTCAATGTAAACGTCAACACAAGTGAAGAGTCAGTCACAATGATGCACAGGGCAAAATATGTAGGAAAGCAGATATCAATAGAGACATTAGGAAATCAGGAAAAGAATAAAGTGAGTGATGGGATTAGATATTTTCAACAGGGTTGAGGATGAATATATGAGCTTAGGATAAAACAAATATGAAGTCAACAATAGGATTGACATTTGATAGCATTAGCGTAGCCCAAGACAGTGTCCAAAATAAGCTCTGTTGCCCCTCATTTGCCTAAATTCCCAGTGGCCTGTACACCCTTCCTGTGTACCAGGAGTGATCAAATAGGCCTGCCCTTAATACTGCTCTGCTTCTCCAATTTGAGTCCTACTGAGTGTTGGGTACAGATTCTTTATGTGAATTGGAAAGATGAGAAAACTCAAGCACCTATTGGATAGCCTCTGAATAGATTTGAAGAACTCATTTGACCCAAAAGATCCCTATTCTCACTTGATGGAATTCAGGAACCTTACAGAGGAAGGCAAAATACTTCATCAACAATGACTGCTCTTTATGCCATTTTGGATTTTATGCACCCATGGGATCTTTCTTTAGATCCATCAGGTACTGAGAATCTAAGTCAAAGAATCACACTGGGCCAAGAGGCTGATTCACACACATCTCTTTCCAAATCAATTAAGGAAAGAGCCAAAGGTAAAGCATATTCATTTCCATTTGAAAAATCTTTCCTTCAGGATTCACAAAGGGTTGGCCTGAGACAAAGACCTTCCTGACTCTCAGGGCAACAGAACAATAGGTAAGCAAATGGCCCAAAGCAGGGATTCTCCACTGAGACTTTACTGGTCACACTGATATCTGAGTTTTCTGAGATGCTCGCCATTCCATTCAGCTATCCAGTATATGGCCATGTCACAGAGCTTGGAGGTAGTACATATCTTGGACACAAAACCATGAGCCTATTCTGGAGATTGGCCATAATTCAGGAAGAAAACAGCAACTTAGGAAGGTAGCAGGTATCGCCCATCAATAAGGCAAGCCGCATTCAATTCATAAATTGTGCTGGATGAATGCTGGGAAGCTTTCTATGAGACAGGACACATCCATTGATGCATTCTCTTTTCTAATGTCTACAAGTACGGACACAGTGGGATACACAGACATAGAAACACTTGCATTGTCAAACGACTTACTAGAAACTGTTCACTCCAAACCAAACAAACCGCCTTTTCTAACTATTCTCAGAACATGAGACAAAACCACAAACCCACACCCGCAATGGCACCTCCTTCCCCCAAATAGGTCTGTGACTCTCCGGAGTGTGCTCTGACTGATGGGCCATACTATGATGCTCCGAAATGGCCTGACCTGTCTCAGATCTGGTCTTCTTGGCCAACAATGTGAAGTTGTTAGAAGCCAGGAGTGAGCCACTATCTGCTTTCTCAGGAAGAGCCCCTCTTCCGAGCTTTCCTGGCATTTGGCCATCCTCACATCAGTAGGTATCAAGAAAGACTGACTCTGTCCTTTGTAAATCCAAAAAAGTGAGACCACTGGGACTAGAACTGAGACTGGCTCTGGGTGCCTGGCTTTCTGTATCCCAAGTTCAGAGAGTTCCATCACCATGGAAGTGAGATGAGATCACGTCCTTCAGGAACTGAATGAGATCACTGCCTTGGCAACCACTTTGTCATAACAATTGCTTCCAACGGTCCCATGAGATGAGGGCTGCCCCTACTTCCTGTGACACTTTCACAAGTTAGAATGGTATATCACCCGTAGGCAAAAGGGAACAGCTCTCCACACAGGCCGGGTTTGGTCCATCTTCTCTACATTAAGAAGAGATAGGCTCATTCTGACTCAACCCTTAATCCTGACCAGGTTGTTTGCCATGGAAGATGATTTTTGCTCTCTCAGGTCTTACATAGCTGCCTACATCTTCTCCAGAGATCATTTCTGCATGGAGCTTTGAGGTTCTCAACAGATGGAAGATCCACTGCATTCCTGTATTGTAAGACCAACACTGTCCCTGCTCTTCTGTAAACATAGATGTGAATTGGAGTCATGAGAAAACCCACGAACCTATGGGATAGCCTCTGCAGAACTTTAAAGAATTCACTTGACCCAAATGATCCCTATTCTCACTTAATGGAGGTCAGGAACCTTACAGAGGAAGGCGAGAGACTCTATCCACCATGACAGTTCTTTTGTCCATTTTGGTTTTGGATGCACACATGGGATTTTTCTTTAGACCCATCATGTGCTGTGAATCTAAGCCACAGCCTCACATAGGGCCAAGAGGCTGATTCAGACACATCCATTTCCAAAGCAATTAACCGAAGAGGCACAGGTAATGACCATTCAATTCCATTTGAAAACTATTTTCTTCAGGCTTCACAAAGTGTGGCCTGAGGCAAAGACCTTCCTGACATTCAGGGCAACAGAATAGGTAAGCAAAAGGCCCAAAGCAGGGTTTCTCCACTGAGACTTTCTTGGGCATAGTGATATCTGAGTTTTCTGAGATACTCACCATTCCCATCAGCTATCCAGTACATGGCCATGTCACAGAGATTGAGGTGGTACATATCTTGGACTCAAAATCATGAGCGTATTCTGGAGAGTGTCCAGAATTCAGGAAGAAAACAGGAATTTAGAAAGGTAGCACGAGTTGCCCATCCATACGGCAACCTGCAGTCCATTCATAAATTGCACAGGATGAATGCTTTGAAGCTTTCTCGTAGACAGGACACATCCATTGATGCATTCTCATTTCTACTGTCTACAATCACGGACACAGTATGATATATAGACACAGAAACACTCACGTTGTCAAAGGACTTACTAGAAACAGTCCACTCCAAAACAAACAAACCAGCTTTCCTAACTATTCTCAGAACATGAGACAAAACCACAAACTCACACTCACACCCAAAAACGCACCTCTTTCCCCCAAGTAGGTCTGTGTCTATCCGGAGTGTCCTCTGACTTGTGGGCCATACTATGTTCCCCAAAAATGGCGTGTCCTGTCTCCGATCTGGTCTCTTTAGCAAACTCTGTGAAGTTGTCAGGAGCCCGTGGTGAGAAACTATCTGCTTTCTCTGGAAAGGCCAGTCTTCATAGTTTCCAGGCATTTGGCTGTCCTCACATCAGTAGGTACCAAGAAAGAGTGACTCTGTCTTGTTAAATCCAAACAAGTGAGCCCACTGGGACATGGAGTGGGTTTGACTCTGTGTGCCTGGTTTCCTGGATCCCAAGATCACAGACTTTCATCAAAAATAATGTAAGGTGAGGTCACTTCCTTCAAGAACTGAATGAAGTCACTGCCTTGGAAACCACTTTGTTTTAACAGTTGCTTCCAAGGTTCCCAAAAGATGGAGTCTGCCTCTACTTGCTGTGACTCATTCATAAGTTAGAATGGTATATCAACCATAGGCACCGGGGAACAGCTCTCCACACAGGCATGGTTTGGTCCATCTTCTCTACATTAGGAAGAGAGAGGCTAATTCAGACACATCCCTTCAACCTGACCAGGTTGTTTGAAATGGAAGATGACTTTTGCTCTCTCAGATCCTTCATACCTGCCTACACCTACTCAAGGGATTATTTCTGCAGGGACTTTTGAGGTTCTCAGCTGGTGGATGATACCCTACCTTCCTGGATTTTAAGACCAACTCTGTCCCTGCTCTTCTGTAAAGTGAGATTGAGGGAACAGTGTATGGTTAGTGTTAATAGCATGTTCGATTTGGGTTAGGAGTCATTCTGCTGAATGAATTACGGTATTGGGAACCTGTGATATTTATAAGAATATAAATGTGAAATATATGCATGAGATCAGAGATCTGGGAAAGATTTGAAGCCCAGAAAGGCATTGGGCCCTTGATTGGTATACTTAGATTGAATTATGTTCTGCACCGAGGTCTCAGATAAATCGATATACAATGGCATAGGACCCTATACCTCGGATGATTGAAAGTAGAAGAGAACATCCAGTCAAAAAGGGATAGTCTGTAGGATTAGGAAGATAGTCAGTAGGTTAGGAAGAAGAGTGAGTCTCGGAGTTGGACCAAAAGTTCTTTAGCAATTGGTTTTCAGTTAGAGGGTGAATGTAAATGTCAGCACATGTGAAGAGACAGTCACAATGATGAACTGGGAAAAATATGTAGGAAAGCAGATATCAATAGGGGCATTAGGAAATCAGGAAAAGTATAAAGTGAGTGATAGGATTAGATATTTTCAACAGGCTTGAGGTTAAATATATAATCTTAGGAAGAAACAAATATGTAGTAACCAATAGGATTGACATTTGAGAGCAGTAGGCACCCTGGACATAGATGCTTTTAGTAATCCATGGTCACTTTCCATTTAGGCTTTGGTACAATCATATGTGTGACCTTTGCATTTTGTGTCCAGAATACTACTGTGGTAAAATGTATATGTAGATCAGGTGACATAAGTATTTCTTCCACCATAAAGGGGAGTAATATTCTGGAAACTTATAAATTAGTACTGGGGATACAAATAGGTGTACCTTGTGTTGATGATTATTGAGATGATGCATGAATAGACCATATTGTGAATAAAGTATGTAACTGGATCCAACATTAAATAATGGATTGAGTTTGCATCTGAAAATATATTGGAAATCTTATATTGATATATATATACCATCATTCCAACGAGTTATATATGCAATGGTATTATTAGGGTTATGGTTTGTCGTGAAGAGTGAGTTTTGCTTCAAAAATGATTATGGAATCGAAAATAATGTGTTTAGAAAGAAGTCTAGTGAAAAGACCAGTAAAGAAACATGGAGGAATACATGTGTTCTGAAGTAGTAAGTAATTGAAAGTGAACCAAATGCCAAAAAAATTTGTGAAGTTCTGGATGAAAAAATACATCCTATGATGTCCATAAACTGAAGAAATAGTAATGTACCAGTGTTGAGTAAAAATGAACTTCAAATTACACATCATGTCCCATAGCAATCTACTTGCATTGATGTTAAACTGGGTCAGTTACTGTAGAAATATTAGGATTTTTAAGCACCATCCACTGAACTAAGTTTTCAGTAGTAGGAAACCAAAATATATTTCAGGTTTATGAACATTACTGAGAATAATCTTGTGAAATTTTGAATTTAAATGAACATAAATGAATATGAATGAATTTAGGGAGTGTATAATAAGACACATATTTTTCATATTTTTTTAAAATCCGTAGAATATACACACACACACACGCACACACACACACACACATGCACACACACACACATTAATATTTAGCAATATATATGCCAATCGATATTCATCATGAAATATAATTCATTCACAAATCCAAAAATATTCATTTTACTGAACATGGATTTATGTATAGTGTTTTTCACTAGGAAGCTCACCCAAAGGTGGAATTTTCAGTTCCATCATTATTTAGGGAGAGTCATCTCTTCTCACAATTTTTATATTCCAAAGTCAGTGATCTTACAAGAATGTACGTGTGATACCAGGTAGGATATTGTATATGCATAAAAAAATTACATGTGCTGAATAGGATACAGAGAAAGGGAGACAGGAATTTACATATGTGATAACTCTAAAAAATCATGGAGAAATATTAAAATGAAAAGTTTACTAAATTTAAAACACATACTCTTGATAAAGAGGAAGACAAATACAAATATACACCATGCTTCCTATAAAAGGACTGTACTTCTATTCAGTTAGGTTTTTTTTTCTCCATGATATTAGGATTAGTAGTCAGAGTCTAGTAGGGTATGGGTTAGTGTCAGGGATTCAGTATTTCAAATGGAAAATAGGAAAATGAATCTATTGTGTATGCAAACATGTGATACACAAAAATCTTCCCTCTCTTATCCAGAACAATACCTTGACATAACCATCGCTAAAAGTAAGACACAATTAGAGGAGAGGAGTTAGAAAACCTGTGAATACATATGTGGAATGAAAAATGCTCAGGAGTTCACAACACTGGAGGTGGTAAAACAGTTTACAAAAGTATGGGAGATGGTAAACACTTCAGAAACATGGAGCTGTGCTGACCTAAAGACTTATTGAGAAACTTCCTCTGAGGTTAGGCACAAGAAATATATGTATGGCAATATTTAAATCAATGGTTCTGCAACTGATGTGATTCTGCAATCTGGGTCTGCATCTATGTGACCTGTAGGACATGGTTCTTTATTTTGTAATGAACATGAGGCAGCAGGTCTGAAAACTCCCTTTGTAGGTAAACTGTTGCTACTGGGAGCTAAGTGTCTTCCCGTGTGGTCTGTGAAGCCATTTGGTCATCCTCCACTTTTCAGGGTGTTTCTTACTGCTGCACTGGGAATTTGGTATTTGCTTCATGAAATACAATATGTTCAACTGGGACACAATGCTGGAGGGAGTTCTGTCATGTGTGGTTGGTCAGGGTCGGCAAGAGAATGTACGAACCAGGCTTCTATCCCACATAGCTTTCCCCTTGACTATAGCAACCTGATTCTGAACATTGCCCTGAAACCTCTACATATAACAAGATGCCTTTACATATAAAGGTCTGCTGCCTGCACCATGTCAGTCGCAAGATTTGGAAGCCAATGGAAGATCCAGGTGGTCCTACCAAAAATATTTATTTACACACCTATAGTCCACTGCTCTACGCCCACTACCCAGCAGGCTACAACTTACTGGCATCTCTGTTCTACACCATTTTCACGAAACTCAGTCAATCAAGGCACTGTTTGTTATACTCATGATCAGCAACAGGATATCTAAAGGTTATCCAGTGCCACCTGGTCATGGGGATTTCAAAAATTTCATGGTATTAATCTAGTCATTTTTCAAGGATGAAGTTGGAGGCACTGTGGGTTTCATTTAATTCAGGAACCATTAAATGGTGAGGAAGCTCATTTCAATGAAAGCTCTGGAGAACACTCACAGGCAAGCCTTCCCAAAGAGTGGCCAAAAGGACACATGAATCCAGGCCCATTGAGGTATACAATGTGAGGTCCATGTGTGTTTGGACTCTCAATTATGGCTACCAAGTCTTTAAGAATTAAAACATGTGATATCCTGGCTCAAAATCCCTGAGCTCTGTGGAAAGCCATCCTGGGCCTAGATCTCAGTTTCCAAAAGCGATTCTCATGCGTGGTCTCCTAAAATCCCAACACTATTCATGGCAATACTTCTCTGAGGTCAGTTCCAGAACTCAGTCTCTAAGGGGAATCACACCAGAGTTCAAGCCCTGGTGGACCCAGTCATCTCTTCCAACTACCACACAAATTACCACAATTAAAACAAGAACCCTCCCATATGGCCCTCATCTTCTTTCATATAGACACTCATCATAATCTGGCTGGAGGTTTCCATGAGGGGTGCAGACCAAGACAGTGTCCCAAATAAGCTCCTTTGCCCCTCATTTGCCTAAAGTCAAGGTGGCCTGGACACCCATCCGGTGAACCAAAAGTGATCAAATAGGCCTGCCGTTAATACCGCTCCAATTTGAGGACTACTGTCTGTGGGGTTTAGATTCTTTATGTGAATTTTAGTCATGAGAAAACCCAAGCACAATGGGCTAGCCTCTGCAGGTTTTGTAGAACTCTTTTGACCCAAAGGATCCCATTCTCACTTGATGGAAGTCAGGAACCTTACAGAGGAAGTCGAGAGACTTCCTCCCAATAATTGCTCTTTTGGCGAATTTTCTTTTGGATGCACACATGGTAACTTTCTTTAGATCCATCAGGTGCTGAGAATCTAAGCCACAGCCACACACAGGGCCAAGGGCATGATTCAGACACATCCCTTTCCAAAGCAATTAAGGAAAGTGCCACAGGTATGCCCATTCATTTCCATTTGAAAACTGTTTTCTTCAGGCTTCACAAAAGGGTGGCCTGAGGCAAAGAACTTCCTGACATTCAGGGCAACAGAACAATAAGTAAGCAAAAGGCCGAAAGCAGGGTTTCTCCTCTGAGACTTTCCTGGTCACACTGATATCTGAGTTTTCTGAGATGCTCGCCATCCCCTACAGCTATCCAGTACATGGCCATGTCACAGAGCTTGTAGGTGGTACATATCTTGGACACAAAACCATGGGCCTATTCTTGAGATTGGCCGGAATTCAGGACGAAAATAGAAACTTAGGAAGGTAGCAGGTGTTGCTCATCGATAAGGCAAGCTACAGTCCATTCATAAATGGGGCAATATGAATGCTGAGAAGATTTCTACTAGACACGACACATCCATTGATGGATTTTCTTTTCTAATGTCTACAACCACGGAAACAGTGGAATACACAGACATAGAAACACTCGCCCTGTGAAAAGACTTACTAGAAACAGTCCACTTCAAATGAAACAAACCGACTGTCCTACCTATTCTCAGAAAATGAGACAAAACCACAAACCCACAACCACACCCACAAAGGCACCTCCTTCCCCTAAGTAGGTTTGTGACTATCCAGAGTGTCCTCTGACTTGTGGGCCATAATATGTTCCCCCAAAATGGCCTTTCCTGTCTCAGATCTTGTCTCCTTGGCCAACTCTGTGAACTTCTTAGGAGCCAACGGTGAGCTACTACCTGCTTTCTCATGAAAAGCCCTGCATCCGAGCTTTCCTGGCATTTGGCCTTCCTCACATCTGTAGGTACCAAAAAATACTGACCCTGTCCTTGGTAAATCCAAACAAGTGAGACCACTGGGACTGGGACTGGGACTGGCTCTGTGTGCCTGGCTTCCTGGATCCCACGTTCAGAGAGTTCCATCACCAAGAAAGTGAGGTGAGGTCACTTCCTTCCTGAACTGAATGAGGGCACTGTCTTGGCAGCCACTTTGTCCTAACTGTTGCTTCCAAGGGTCCCAAGAGATTGAGGCTGCCCCTACTTCCTGTGACATTTTCACAAGTTAGAATGGTATATCAACCAAAGGCACCCAGGAATAGATCTCCACACAGGCCTGGTTTGGTCCATGATCTCTACATTAAAAAAAAATCTGATTCAGACACAACCTTTTATCCTGACCGGGTTGTTTGCCATGGAAGATGACTTTTGGTCTCTCAGGTCATTTATTGCTTCCTACATCTTCTCCAGGGATCATTTCTGCATGGACCTTTGAGGTTCTCAGCAGGTGGAAGTTTTTCTACATTTCTGTATTGTAATATCAACTCCTGCCCTGCTCTTCTGTAAAGTTACATTGAGGGAACAGTGTCCGGTTATGGTTAAAAACATGCTCGATTTGGGTTAGAAATCATTTTGCTGGATGAATGATCGTATTGGGAACTTGCTATGTGTAGAAGAATATATAGGTGAAATATATGTATGAAAAAAGAAATTTAAGTCTGATTTGAAGCCCAGAAGGGCATTGGGCCCTTGATAGGGATACGTGGTGTTGAATTACGTTCTGCAGAGTTGTCTCAGATAAATTGATATACAATGGCATAGCACCTTGTACGTTGCATGAATTAATGTAGAAGGAACATCAAGTCAAAAAGGCATAGTCGGTAGTGAAAGGTTAATAAAATTAATAAAATAGGTACTTGTCACTTGCTGTTTTTCTGTATGCTTAACAAAACACTGTTGAAATCTTGAGAAATGTTTGCTAATCTTGTTCTAGAATGTACTGTTCCCAACAGCCGAACTGCAGAATGTACTCCCTCACTCGGTGTCATGCAAACCGCCCACTCGCCCTTACCCATCACTGAACTTCCCTCTCTTCCCTCTCCAAGGAAAGTATATAAGCTCTGCTTAAGCTGTTCTCAGAGGTCTCTGCTCTATTTAATTTAGCTCTGAGCTCCAGCATGCTGGACCACAAATAAACCCTTTGCTGTTGCATGAGACAGTCTCTTGGTAGTATCTTCCTCTGACACTCGCCTGACCTTTACATATTGAGGTTCCACTGAGTTCCAGCAGTGGCGGACGAGAGAGAGACCCCAACGGGCTCCTCTCGGAGCAAGTAAGCCGCCTCTTTCTGGTTTCAGGTTTCTTGTTAGGGCTTGGCAAAATTGCTGGCGATGAAGAGCCTGGGCTCTCTCCGACGGTGGCTGAGAGACATGTCACAGAGACAAAGGGCACCTCTCTGGAGGACCCCGCAGAGAACTCGGGAAATCAAGGAACAATAGTCTTCTCGACTCAGTGATATTTTCTTTTAGATTCGTTATTGCCATACCATTGGGTTTTGCCAGCTACTCATTCCTGGTCTCAGTGTTGGACGTTCATTTCCTGTCTTTATGGTCTTGTCTTATCTGTGTCGTGTGTCCTTGATTTTACTGTTTGTGGAACTTTCATTATGGAACAGAGCACGTCAATGCCTCTGTCCCTGACCCTTGATCACTGGACCAAAGTCCGCTTAAGGGCTCAGAATCTTTCTTTTTTTAGTAAAACGCTGGACCTGGCAGAATCTCTGTGCCTCAGAATGGCCCATCTTTGGAGTCGTATGCCCCCTAGAAGGATCTTTCTACTTCCCACTAATTTAAAAAGTCAGAGGTATTGTCTTTCAGCCAGCGCCACATAGCCATCCGGATCAACAGCCATATATCTTAACTTGGCAGGACCTCTGCAAATCTCCTCCTCCATGGGTGAAGCCTTTCTTTGCCCCTACCTCTGCTCCTACTCCTTCCCCCATGATCTCTCAAACCCTCTCAACCTCCTCCTCCTCCACCCTCTGTTCTCCCTGAGTCACAGATTTGACTCTACTGGGCTCTTCTCCCCCTCCTTATCCCCTGCCCTCGTCCCCTAACACACAACACACTCTAAGTGATTCCACTGCTGCTGACTAAGCCTCTCTACCATTGGAGGAAGCTAAGCCGGTAATAGGATCTGACAATGGACCGATGTTCATGACCCAGGTAAGTCAGGGGTTAGCCAGGAACCTGGGGATTAATTGGAAGTTAAATTGTGCTTATAGACCACAGAGTTCAAGACAAGTAGAAAGAATGAATAGAACCATTAAAGAGACCTTAACGAAATTAAGCTTAGAGACCAGCATAAGATTGGACTATGCTCCTGCCTTATGCAATGTTTCATGCAAGAAAAAATCCCTTTGTTTCTTTGAGTAACCTTACCACATGTGAAATTCTTTATGGTGGCCCTCCTCCAGTAGGGGACCTAAGCCCAACTGTAAGACCTAAAGATCCTTTCCACACCCCCTTGCTTGACAGACTTAAAGATCTTGAAAGAACTCAGTAATACCTGTGAAAACAGCTGGCCACTGCCTACCCAACTGGGAACCAGGGGATTCCACATCCATATCAAGTAAGAGATATCATCTATGTAAGATGATATCAGGTGTCATCCCTGGTACCCCGCTGAAAAGGACCATACCAGGTGCTATTATAACACCTACAGTGGTAAACGTAAACAGAATCACTTCCTGGATCCATACCTCTCATCTCAAGCCTGCTGCCTGTACAGAATCTTTCTGGAAACTGAAAAAGACTGGTAACAGTTTCAAATTGTGTATTCGCAATGTGAATAAGGTTATATACTCTCCCCTTGGCTACAAGTAGTCCTAACCCTCATCAGCCCATTAAGCAGTGATGGCTGATCACAAATCCTACTGGAAAAGAAGTATGGTCTATCTCGCATACAGCCCCCTTAGGGACCTGGTGGCCATCTCTCCACCCAGACATTTGTTAGCTGGCTATAGGTATTTCCTATTGTGATATCCCTGATGAAGAGGATCCCATTAAAATACCATTAAATCCCTTCTGTACCATAGATAATGGAAACAAACATTATGGATGTAGGGACACGCGAGCCAGATGCAGGTTGGCTAGTCTAGATTACTAAGTTTGCCTGGCAGACTGTCAAAGCCACAAAGAGTAATGGCTGTGTGGGGGAAAAGCCGACTTTTTCTGTATGTCATGGGAATGTGTGCATACAGGGGCTGCCTGATGGAACCCCAATTCTTCATCAAATTCAGTACACAGCATTGGCCACATTACCAATTAGACAACCAAAAACTATGGCACCCAGAGGGGTCTCTAGATCCTCAAATTTTGCATGACCTTTTTAACTTCTGCAAGTGCTCAAAAGAGTGAAAGGAAATTCCCCTATGTGGAAGCCTTTTCCCTCCCTCACTCACATCCTGAACTATGCTTCTCCAATAGATCATTATCCTCAGCCTTCTGCTCCAGACCCTCTGATGTCACTCCCATCTCAGCAACTTGATTTCTCCCCTCCAATAACTAGATCAGAAACCCAAAGCTCCACCAGTTCTCAGACCATCGCCCCCTTTCTGAGGTAGCAGGTACATAGGTACCGCTCCACCGACTCATTCCTCTCATCTCCTGTCAGTGCCCTCACCGGGTCCCACCAGGTCCTCTTACCAGCTAACCCAATGCTCAAACGAGCTGAGGAGAGCCCTGAGACCCTTATCCAAGATGTAATATAATTGGCCTTCAAAGTTGCTTTGTCATCACTGAAAACATGTTACTAAAATTTAAAGTCCCTCACAGGATTTTGGGATCCTCACTCCCGTCTTTCACTCTGCTCTACCTGATCTACTGCTCAAGTTTGCTGCTAGGAAATTCCCAATAACCTTTCGCATTATTCTATTACATCTCTCTTTTCCCTCATTCTCAGATCCTCGGAGGTGCTCTCAGCCCCACCTTCCCCGTCTTTCCCCCTCTGTACCAGGCCCACAGAAAAGTCTTAAATGACCTTCTTCAGAAGTCTTCACCATGGCTGAGTTTTGAACTTTCAGCAAAACAGTCCCAATAAAGACTTTAATGTAGATAAACTTTCTCTTTCGTATTGCCCTGTTCTACTTGGCCACTGGCTAAAAATCTCAGTACTTCTAAGCTAGACAACCCCTAACTAGTTTTTCACAAAATATGTGAACAAGTCCTCTGGCCTTCAGCTGGGGCTTCACAGAGATGGCTACATTTCTAAGATAAAGAAATTACCAACCGGGCTCCATGGTAACAGCTGGCAGGGGGAAAATAAGAAATGGAAGAAAAAGCTCTCCTCCTCCCAGGTGTCCTTGAAAAGTTAACTTGCCCAGAACAGAAGGAAAAACAGAAACAAATACTGCTTTTTTAAACTTCTGAAGACTGTGAACTTCTGAGCCCCATCCCTTATATGTTGGGTACAAAATTCTGAAACTACCTAAACTTGAGTTTCATGGGATTAATTGATTACAATATAAGCAATGCCCTCTGAATCCGGTTGCAACCAAATAGGACTGTTTCCCTCTCTTGAGTGCTATCTTAGGTGCCTTGCTTTGTCAGTGCCTACAACAGCATAATTCTATATACTTAAACATCGTTTATGTTTTCATGAAATGATCAGGATATGTGATAAATTGTGTAATGGTGCAGATGTTTCCCAGAGTGCTCTATCATGATGCAGGTTCATTTGAAGATCAAATAGGGGGGGCATACAACCGGTTCCACTGGGAACATATATCCCTCACTTTAGCCATCCTATTAGGAATAGGAGTTGCTGCACGGGTGGGCAGAGGAACCAGTGGCATTGTCCATGGGACACAAAAGATGACCCAATTAGAAGCAGCAATAGAGCAAAAGTAAGATATTAGAAACCTCCTTCAGGGCTTTGCATGAAACTTTAACCTCTCTCTCTGAAGTTGTTTTACAGAACAGTTGAGGGTTGGACCTCCTCTTCATTAGAGAAGGGGGGCTTTGTGCTGCATTGAGGGAAGAATGTTGTTTTTATGCTGACTATACTGGAGTCGTAATAAAATCTATGAGTAAATTTAAAAGACACCTTGAAGAGCATCAACAAATGAGAGAGGGCCCAAAAGGGTGGCTTGAGTCTTGGTTCACACAGTCCCCCTGGTTAACTACGTTTTTATCAAACCTGGCCGGTCCAATAATAATCCTCATATTATTGCTAACTATAAAACCCTGTTTGCTCAACCGTGTAATATCTTTTCTCCAGGCTCAAATTGGAGGAGTTAAACTTATGGTAATACCCCACTAGCAGACATTGAATGTGACACCCTCCAATGATCATTTGTATGATTAAAATTAGCCAGAAGAAGAAGTGGGGAATGAAATATTAATAAAATAGGTACTTGTCACATCTTGTTTTTCTGTATGCTTAACAGAACACTGTTGAAATCTTGAGAAATGTTTGCAAAATTTGTTCCCAGAATGTTCTATCCCCAGCTGCCAAATTGCAGAATGTACTCCCTCTCCCAGTTGCATGCAAACCGCCCACTCGCCCTGACCCATCAATACAATTCCCTCCCTTCTCTCTCCAGGGAAAGTATATAAGCTCTACTTCAGCTATTCTCAGGGCTATCTGCTCTATTCAGGTGAGCTCTGAACCCCAGCATTCTGGACACCCAATAAACCCTTTGATGTTGCATGAGATAGCCTGTTGGTAGTCTCCTCCTCTGAAGCTCGCACCACGTTTACTTGGATGATTGAATGTAGAAGAGAACATCCAGTCAAAAAGGGATAGTCTGTAGCATTAGGAAGATAGTCAGTAAGTTTAGGAAGAAGGGTGAGTATAAGATTTGGAATAAAAGTTTCTTAGCAATAGGATTTCGATTAGAGAGTGAATGTAAATGTCAGCACAAGTGAAGAGTCAGTCACAATGATGAAGTGGGGAAAATATGTAGGAAAGCATATATCAATAGAGACATTTCAAAATCAGGCAAAGTATAAAGTGTGTGATAGGATTAGACATTTTGAACAGGGTTGAGTTTAAATATATAATCTTAGGAAGAAACAAATATGTAGTCACAAATAGGATTGACATTTGAGAGCATTGGGCAAATTTCAGGTGGATGAATATTTTGAGAATAATCTTGTGAATAGTTGATTATAAATCCACATACATGAACATGAATGAATTTAGGGAGTGAATATAAGACACATATATTTCATATTTTGAAAAATCTGGAGAGTGTATATATATATATATATATATATATATATATATATATATATATACACATATATATATATACATATATATACATATACATAAAACAAACACACAGACAAAAAAGTAGCAATATATATGTCAATCAAAATTCATTATAAAATATATACCATCCACAGATCTAAAAATATTCATTTTACTGAACATGGATTTATGTATAATGCTGTTCAACTAGCAAGCTCACCCATAGGTTGAATATTCAGTTCCAACAGAGTTTAGTAGGAGTGATCTCTTCTAACAATTTGTATCTGCCAAGTCAGCCACCTCACAAGAATGTACGTGTGGTACCAGATAGGAATCTATATGTGCATATAAGAATACAGAGAAAGGGAGACATCAATTCACATATTTGTTAACCTTAAAGATACAAGGACAACTATTTCAACAAACAATTGACTAGATTTATAACTCCAACTCTGTATCATGCAAAAGGCAAGTCCATCTATACACCATGCCTACTCTGAACTGCTTGTATTTCTATTCTTTATGGGTTATTTTTCTCCATCATATTAGGATTAGTAGTCAGAGTCTGGTAGGGTATGGGTTAGAGTCAGGTATTCAGTATTTTGAATTGAAAATAGGACACTGAATCCAATGTGTATGCAAATATATGCTACGGAAAAATCTTCCCACTCTCCTCCAGAACAATGCCTTGACATTACCTTCGCCCCAAGTAAGACCCAATTAGAGGAGAAGAGTTAGAAAATCTGTGAATACATATCTAGAATGGAAAATGCTCCAGATTTCACATCTTTGGAGGTGGTAGAGGAGTTTCCAAAAGTAAGAGACAGGGTAAACACTCCACAAACATGGAGCTCTGCTGGCCAAAAGACTTTTTGAGAATCTGCCTCTGAGGTTGGGCACTTGAAATATATGTTGTTGTCAGGAGCTTTAGCTTTATTTGTAGTGAAACCATCAAAGCTGGATCTGCATCTATGTGACCTGGAGGAAATGATTACTTATTTTCAAATAAAAATGAGGCAGCAGTGATGAATTCTCTTTTTGTAGGTAAACATTGGCCACTGAGGGCTAAGGGTCTTCCCGTGTGGACTGTGAAACCAATGGTCATCCTCCAATTTTCGTGGTGTTTCTTGCTGCTGCACTGGGAGTTTGGTATTTGCTTCATGAAATACAACGAGTTCAAATGGGACACAGTGCTGAAGGGAGTTCTGTCAGGTGTGGTTGGCAGGGTCTCCAGGAGAATGCACCAACCAGGGTTCTATCTCAAGTAGCTTGCCCCCTTGACAATAGCAACATGATACTGAACATTGCTCTGAAACCTCTCCATATAAAAATATGCCTTTACATATATGGGTGTGATGGTTGCACCATGTCAGTCACAGCCATTTGGAAGCCAATGGAAGATCCACATGGCCCCACCACAGATGTTTTATCACACTTTTGCATAACACAGCTCTAGGCCCACTACTTACCAGGCCCCAACTTACTGGCATCTCTGTTCTACACCATTTTCATGAAACCCAGTCAATCAAGGCCCTGTCTGGTATACTCATGATCATCAACAGGACATCAAAGGTCCTCCAGTGCCAGCTGGTCATCGGAATTTCTAAAATTTCATGGTAATTATCTAGCATTTTTTCACAGATGCATTTGGAGGCAATGTTGGTTTCAATTCATTCAGGAACCATTAAATGGTGAGGAAGCTAATTTCAGGGAAATCTCTGGAGCACTCTCACAGGCAAGTCTACCCAAAGAGTGGCCAAAAAGTCACATGAAGCCAGGCCCATTGAGGTCTACAAAGCGAGGTCCAAGTGTGTTTTGAATCTCAATTATGCCTGCCAAGTCTTTCAGAATAAAATCATGTAATATCCTGGCTGTGATTCCCAGTGTTCTGTGGAAAGCCACTCTGGGCCTTGATCCCAGGTTCCAATGGCAACTCTCATTCCTGGCCTCCTAAAATCCCAACACAATTCATGTCAATACTTCTCTGAGGTCAGTTCCAGAACTCAGTCTCTAAGGGGAATCACAGCAGAATTCAAGCCCAGGTTTACCCAGTCATCTCTTCCAACTGCCACACAAATTACCACAATTATAACCAAAACACTCCTACATGGCCCTCATCTTCTACCATAAAGATACTCATCATAACATCTGGATGGAGGTTTTCATGAGAGGCACATCCCAAGACAGTGTCCAAAATAAGCTCCCTTGCCCCTCATTTGCCGAATGTCAGGGTGGCTTGGACACCCTTCCTGTGAACCAGGAGTGATCAAATAGGCCTGCCCTTAATACTGCTTCGCTTCTCCAATTTGAGGCTCTCTGACTGTGGGGTCTAGATTCTTTTTGTGAATTGGAGTCATAAGAAAAGCCAAGCCCCTCTGCAGAGATTTGAAGAACTCATTTCACCCAAAGAATCCCTATTCTGACATGATGGATTTCAGAAACCTAACAAAGGAAGGCAATATAATTCATGCACATTGATTGAACGTTTTTCCATTTTGGTTTAGATGCACATATGGGATCTTTCTTTACATCCATCAGGTGCTGAGAATCTAAGTCACAGCCTAAAACAGGGCAAAGGGCCTGAATCAGACACATCCTTTTCCAATGAAATTAAGCAAAGAGCCAGAGGTGATGCACATTCATTTCCATTTGAAAACTGTTTTCTTCAGGCTTAACAAAGGGGTTGCATGAGACAAAGACCTTCCTGATATTCAGGGCAACAGAACAATAGGTAAGCAAAAGGCCCAAAGCAGGGTATCTCCACTGAGACTTTCCTGGTCACACTGATATCTGAGTTTTCTGAGATGCTGGCCATTCCATTCAGGTATCCAGTACATGGCCATGTCAAAGACCTTGGATTTGGTACATATCTTGGACACATAACCATGAGCCTATTCTAGAGAGTGGCCAGAATTCAGGAAGAAAACAGGGACTTAGGAAGGTATTAGGTGTTGCCCGTGCATAAGGCAAGCCACACTCCATTCATAAATTGGGCAGGATGAATGCTGGGAAGCTTTATACTAGACATGACACATCCATTGCTGCATTCTCTTTTCTCATGTCTACTACCACAGGCACAGTGGGATACACAGACATGGAAACACTCACCTCTTCAAATGACTTACCGGAAACAGTTCACTCCAAAACAAACAAACCGCCATTCCTACCTATTTTCAGAACATGAGACAAACCACAAACCCACACCCACTCCCAAAAAGGCACCTCCTTCCCCATAGGTGTATGACTAACCAGAGTGTCCTCTGACTGGTGGCCATACTCTGTTCTTCCGAAATGGCCTGTCCTCTCTCAGATCTGTTTTCCTTGGCCAACTCTGTAAAGTTGTAAGGAAAAAGTGGAGAGCCACTACCTGCTTTCTCAGGAAAGCTCCCTATTCAGAGCTCTCCAGGCATTTGGTAATCCCACGTCAGTAGGTACCAAGAATGACTGACTCTATCTTTGGTAAATCCAAACAAGTGAGCCCACTGGGACTGGGCCTGAGACTGCCTCTGGGTGCCTGGCTCCTTGGATACAAAGTTCAGAGAGTTCCATCACCAAGGAAATGAGGTATGTCACATTCTTTGGAACTGAATGAGGTCACTGCCTTGGCAAATGTATATCTTATGATGTTCAAAAACTGAAGAAATAATAATGTACCAGTGTCGAATACAAATGAATGACAAATTACATATCATGTTCCATAGGAGTCTACTTGCATTGATGTTAGACTGGGTCAGTTACTGTAGAATAATTAGGATTTGTATGCACCATTCACTGAAGTTAGTTTTCAGTACTAGGAAACAAATATGTATTTCAGGTGGATGAATATTTCTGATTATAATCTTGTGAAAAGTGGATTATAAATCCACATACATGAACATGAATGATTTAGAGAGTGTACATTAGACACATATATTTCATATTTTGAAAAATTTGGAGAGTATATCTATATCTATATCTATATCTATATCTATGTCCATATCTATATATACACACACACACACACACAAACACACACACACAACACTCACAGACATTAAAAAGTACCAATATAAATGCCAATCGAATTCATCAGTAAATATATATCATCCACAAATGCAAAAATATTTATTTTACTGAACATGAGTTAATGTATAATGTTGTTCTACTAGGACGCTCTCCTATAGGTTGAATTTCATTTCCAACAGGATTTAGGAGGAGTGAACTCTTCTCACAATTTGTATCGGCCAAGGCAGCCACCTCACAAAAATGTATGTGTGATACCTGGTAGGATTCTATATATGCATATAAATATACATGTGTGAATAGGCTACAGAAAAGGGAAACAAGAATTCACATATTTGTTAAGTTTAAAAACACATGGAGAATATTTCAATTAAAATTTGACTAGATTTATAACTCCTACCTTATATAATGCAAATGTCAAGTCCAACAATACAACATGTCTCCTCTGAAGTGCTTGTATTTCTATTGTGTTGGGTTAATTTTCTCCATTATATTAGGATGAATAGTCTGAGTCTACTAGGTATGGGTTAGTGTCAGGGATTCAGTATTTCGAATGGAAAATTGGAAAATGAATCCAATGTGTATGTAATATATGCTGCACAAATATCCTCCCGCTCTCATCCAGAACAATGCCTTGACATTACCTTCACCCCAAGTAAGACACAATTAGAGGAGAAGAGTTACAAAATCAGTGAATACATATCTGGAATGGAAAATGCTCAGGAGTTCACAACCTTGGAGGTGGTAGAGCAGTTTCCAAAACTAAGGGACAGGGTAAACACTCCAAAAACATGGAGCTCTGCTGGCTTAAAAACTTTTTGAGAAACTGCCACTGAGTTTTGCACTTGAAATATATGTTGTTTTCAGGAGATTTGGCTTCCTTTGTAGTGAGACCATCAAAGCTGGGTCTGCATCTATGTGACCTGGAGGACATGGTTTCTTATTTCCAAAGAACTAGATAAAGCAGTGCTGAATCCTCTCTTTGAAGGTAAACTGAGGCCACTGTGGACTATGTGTCTCCCCGTGTGGACTGTGAAGCCATTTGGTCCTCTTCCACTTTTTGTGGAGTTTTTTGCTGCTGCACTGTGAGTTTGGTATTTGTTTCACGAAATACTAGGAGCTAAACTGGGACACAGTGCTGGAGGGAGTTCTGTCACGTGTGGTGGGTCAGGGTCTGCAAGAGAATGCACCAACTAGGCTCCTATCTCTCACAGCTTGCCCCATTGCCCCCTTGTCCATATCAACCTGATTCTTAATTTTCCTCTGAAAACTCTCCATATAACAATATGCCTTTACATATAAGGGTCTGCTGGCTGCACCATGTCAGTTACAAGCCATTTGGAATCCAATGGGAGATCCACATGGCCCTACCACGGATGTTTTATCAAACACCTCCCCACCACTGCTCTAGACCCACTACTCAGCAGGCTCCAACTTACTGGCATCTCTGTTCTACACCATTTTCATGAAACTCAGTAAGTCAAGGCACTGTCTGGTATAATCATGATCAGCAACAGGACATCCAATGTTTCTCCAGTGCCACCTGGTCATAGGAATTTCAAAAATTTCATGGCATTTATCTAGCCATTTTTCAAGCATGAAGTTGGAGGCACTGTGGATTTCAGTTCATTCAGCAAACATTAAATGGTGAGGAAGCTCATTTCAATGAAATCTCTGGAGAACTCTCACAGGCATGGCTTCCCAAAGAGTGGACAAAAGGTCACATTAGGCCAGGCCCATTGAGGTCTACAATGTGAGGTCCATGTGTGTTTTGACTCTCAACTATGGCTGCCATTTCTTTAAGAATAAAATCATGTGATATCCTTGCTGAGATTTCCAGTCCTCTGTTGAAATCCACCAGGGGCCTAGGTCTCAGTTTCCAAGAGCGACTTTCATGCCTGGCCTCTTAAAATCCCAACAAAATTCATGGCAATGCTTCTCTGAGTTCATTTCCAAAACCCAGTCTCTAAGGGGAATCACACCAGAGTTCAACCCCACGTGTACCCAGTCATTTTTTCCAATGCCACACAAATGACCAAAATCAAAACCAAAACACTCCCACATGGCCCTCATCTTATTCATATAGTCAATCATCTTAACCTCTGGCTGGAGGTTTCCATGAGGGGCGCAGCCCAAGACAGTGTCCAAAATCAGCTCCTTTGCCCCTTATTTGCCTAAAGTCAGGGTAGCCTGGACACCGTTTCTGTGAACCAGGAGTGAACAAATAAGCCTGCCTTTAATACTTCTTTGTTTCTCCAATTTCAGGCCTACTGATTTTAGGTATCAATTCTTTAGGTGATTTAGAGTCATGCGAAAACACAAGCACCTCTGCAGGGCTTTGAAGAACTCATTTGACCCAAAGAATCCCTATTGTCATTTGATGGAGTGCAGGAACCTAACAGAGGAAGGCAAGAGACTTCATCCACAATGAATGATATTTTTTGCCATTTTGGTTTTGGAAGCTCACATGGGATCATTCTTAAGATCCATCAGGTGCTGAGAATCTAAGTCACAGCCACACACAGGTCCAAAGGCTGATAAAGACACATCTCTTTCCAAAGCAATTAAGCAAAGAGCCACAGGTGAGGCCCATTCATTTCCATTTGAAAACTGTTTTCTTCAGGCTTCACAAAGGGGTGGCCTGAGGCAAAGACCTTCCTGACATTCAGTGCAACACAACAATAAGTAAGCAAAAGGCCCAAAGCAGGGTTTCTGCACTGAGATTTTTTTGGTCACACTGATATCTGAGTTTTCTGAGATGCTCGCCATTCTCTTCAGGTATCCAGTACATGGCCATGTCACAGAGCTTGGCGGTGGTACAATTTTTGGACACAAATCCATGAGCCTATTCTGGAGAGTGGCCAGAATTCAGGAAGAAAACAACAACTTAGAAAGATAGCAGGTGTTGCACATCGATAAGACAAGCTGAAGTCCCATTCATATATTGGGCAGGATGAATTATGGGAAGATTTATACTAGACAGGACACATCCATTAATGCATTCTCTTTTCTAATGTCTACAACAACAGACACAGTGGGATACACAGAAACAGAAACCCTCGCCGTGTCAAATGACTTACTAGAAACTGTCCACTCCAAACCAAACAAACCGCCTTTCCTATCTATTCTCAGAACATGAGACAAAACAACAAACCCACACCCACTCCCACAAAGGCACCTCCTTCCCCCAAGTAGGTCTGTGACTATCCGGAGTGTCCTCTGACTGGTGGGCCATACTATGTTCCCCCAAAATGGCCTGTCTTCTCTCAGACCTTCTTTCCTTGACCAACTCTGTGAAGATGTCAGGAAAAAGTGGTTAGCCACTACCTGTTTTCTCAGGAAAGGTCCATCTTCAGAGCTCTCCTGCATTTGGCCATCCTCACATCATTAGGTACCAAGAAAACTGACTCTGTCCTTGGTAAATCCAAACAAGTGAGCCCACTGGGACTGGGACTGGGACTGCCTCTGGGTGCCTGGCTTCTTGGATACCAAGTTCAGAGAGTTCCATCACCAAGGAAATGAGGTATGTCACATTCTATGGAACTGAATGAGGTCACTGCCTTGGCAACCACTTTGTCCTAACAGTTGCTTCCAAGGGTAACATAAGATGGAGGTTGCCCCTACTTCCTGTGACACTTTCATAAGGTAGAATGTATATCAACCATTTGCACCCGGGAACAGCTCTCCACTCAGGCCTGGTTTGGTCCATCTTCTCTACAATAAGAAGAGAGAGTTTCAGATTCAGACACATCCCTTCATCCTGACCAGGTTGTTTGCCATGGAAGATGACTTTTGCTCTCTCAGGTGCTTCATACCTGCCTACAACTTCTCCAGGTATCATTTGTGCATGGACATTTGAGGTTCTCATCAAGTGGAAGGTCCCCAACGTTCCTGTATTGTAAGAACTACTCTGACAGCTCTTTTGTCCATTTTGGTTTGGGATGCACATGGGATTTTTCTTTAGACCCATCATGTGCTGTGAATCTAAGCCACAGCCTCACATAAGGCTGAGAGGCTGATTCAGAAACATCCATTTCCAAAGCAATTAAGCAAAGAGGCACAGGTAATGACCATTCTTTTCCATTTGAAAACTATTTTCTGCAGGCTTCACAAAGTGTGGCCTGAGGCAAAGACCTTCCTGACATTCAGGGCAACAGAATAGGTAAGCAAAAGGCCCAAAGCAGGGTTTCTCCACTGAGACTTTCTTGGGCATACTGATATCTGAGTTTTCTGAGATACTCGCCATTCCCATCAGCTATCCAGTACATGGCCATGTCACAGAGATGGAGGTGGTACATATCTTGGACACAAAATCATGAGCGTATTCTGGAGAGTGTCCAGAATTCAGGAAGAAAACAGGAATTTAGAAAGATGGCAGGAGTTGCCCATCCATACGGCAACCTGCAGTCCATTCATAAATTGCACAGGATGAATGCTTTGAAGCTTTCTCGTAGACAGGACACATCCATTGATGCATTCTCTTTTCTAATGTCTACAATCACTGACACAGTATGATATATAGACACAGAAACACTCACCTTGTCAAAGGACTTACTAGGCACAGTCCACTCCAAAACAAACAAACCAGCTTTCCTAACTATTCTCAGAACATGAGACAAAACCACAAACTCACACTCACACCCAAAAAGTCACCTCCTTTCCCCAAGTAGGTCTGTGACTATCCGGAGTGTCCTCTGACTTGTGGGCCATACTATGTTCCCCCAAAATGGCGTGTCCTGTCTCCAATCTGGTCTCTTTGGCCAACTCTGTGAAGTTGTCAGGAGCCCATGGTGAGAAACTACCTGCTTTCTCTGGAAAGGCCAGTCTTCATAGTTTCCAGGCATTTGGCTGTCCTCACATCAGTAGGTACAAAGAAAGAGTGACTCTGTGTCTTGTTAAATCCAAACAAGTTAGCCCACTGAGACATGGAGTGGGTTTGACTCTGTGTGCCTGGTTTCCTGGATCCCAAGATCACAGACTTTCATTACCAAAACTGTAAGGTGATGTCACTTTCTTCAAGATCTGAATGAAGTCACTGCCTTGGAAACCACTTTGTTTTAACAGTTGCTTACATGGTTCCCAAAAGATGGAAGCTGCCTCTACTTGCTGTGACTCATTCATATGTTAGAATGGTATATCAACCATAGGCACCGGGGAACAGCTCTCCACACAGGCATGGTTTGGTCCATCTTCTCTACATTAGGAAGAGAGAGGCTAATTCAGACACATCCCATCAACCTGACCAGGTTGTTTGCCATGGAAGATGACTTTTGCTCTCTCATGTCCTTCATAGCTGCCTACATCTTCTCCAAGGATCATTTCAGCATGGACCTTTTAGGTTTTCAGCAGCTGGAAGATCGCCTATATTCCTGTATTGTAAGACCAACTCTGTCCCTGCTCTTCTGTAAAATTAGATTGAGGGAAAAGTGTATGGTTAGGGTTAATAACATGTTCAATTTGGGTTAGGAATCATTCTCTGGAATGAATATTTGTATTAGGAACCTGTGATATTTATAAGAATATATAGGTGAAATATAAGTATGAAAACAGAAATCTAGGTAAGTTTTGAAGCCCAGAAGGGCATTGGGCCCTTGATTGGGATACTTAGCATTGATTTATGTCCTGCACAGTTGTCTCAGTTAAATCAATATACTATGGCATAGGACCTTCTAATTTGGATGATTGAATGTGGAAGAGAACATCCAGTCAAAAAGGGATATTCAGTAGGATTAGGAAAATAGTCGGTAGGTTTAGATAAAAGAGTGAGTATAGGATTTGGACCAAAAGTTCTTTAGCAATAGGGTTTCAGGTAGAGAGTGAATGTAAATGTCAGCACATGTGAAGAGTCAGTCACAATGATGAACTGGGTAAAATATGTAGGAAAGCAATATTTTGAAGACGTATAAATTAATTGGGGGTACAAATAGGTGTACCTTGTGCCTATGAATATAGAGATAATGCATGAATAGACCATACTGTGAATAAATAACATAACTGGTTCGAACTTTAAATAATGGATTGAATTGATTTCTGAAAATATACAGGAAACCTAATATTGATATACAATCATCCATTCCAAACAGTTATGCTTCTAATGGTGATATTAGATTTATGGTTTATCATAAAAAGTGTGTGAGTTTTGCTTCAAAACTGATTATGAAATTAAAAAAAAATGTGTTTGCAGAGAAGTCTCATGAAAAGACCAGTCAAGAAACCGGGAGGAATACATGTGTTCTGAAGCAGGAAATGATTAAAAGTGAAATAATAACTTTATAAGTTGTGAACTTGTGGATGAAATATATATCCTATGATGTGCAAAAACTGCAGAAATATTAATGTAGCAGTGTTGAATATAAATGAACGTCAAAATACACATCATGTCCCATAGGAATCTACTTGCATTGATGTTAAACTGGGTCAGATACTGTAGAATTATTAGGATTTGTATGCACCATTCACAGAAGTGAGTTGTCAGTACAAGGAAACAAATATGTATTTCAGGTGGATGAATATTTCCAATAATAATCTTGAGAAAAGTTGATTATATTTCCTCATGCATACATGAAAGAATGTATGAATGTAGAGAGTGTATATAAGACACATATATTTCATGTTTTGATAAATCAGGAGAGTATATATATATATACCAAAAAAACACACAGAGAAACATAAAAAATTAGCAATATATGCCAAATGAAATTTATAATGAAATATATAACATCTACTGATGCAAAAATATATACTTTACTGAACATGGAATTATGTATAATGTTGTTGTACTAGGAAGCTCACCCATAGGTTGAATTTTTAGTTCCAACAGCGTTTAAGAGGGGTAGTCTCTTCACACAATTTATATCTGCCGAGTCAGCAACCTCACAAAAATGTACGTGTGATACCAGGTAGGATTCAATATGTACATATAAAAATACATGTGCTGTATAGGCTACAGAGAAAGAGAGGCAGGGATTCACATATTTGTTAATTTTAAAAACACATGAAAAACTATTCCAAATAAAAATTCACTAGATTTATAACACCTACCATTTATTATGCAAAAGAAAATTTCAAAAATACACCATGCCTCCTCTGACCTGCTTGTATTTCTGTTCTATTTGGGTTATTTTTCTCCATCATATTAGGATTAGTAGTCAGAGTCTAGTAGGGTATGTGTTAGTGTCAGGGATTCAGTATTTTGAATGGAATATAGGAAAAAGAATCCAATGTCTATCAAATATGTGCTACACAAAATATTTTCCCTCTCTCATCCAGAACAATGCCTTGACATTACCTTCGCCCCAAGTAAGACACAATTAGTGGAGAAGAGTTATAAAATCTGTGAATATATAACTGGAATGGAAAATGCTCATGAGTTCACAACCTTGGATGTGGTAGAGAAGTTTCCATAAGTAAGGGACAGGTTAAAAACTCCACAAACATGGAGCTCTGCTGGCCTAAAGGACTTCTTGATAAACTGCCTCTGAGGTTGGGCACTTGAAATATATGTTGTTTTCAGGAGCTTTAGCTTCCTTTGTCATGAGACCATCAAAGCTGGGTCTGATTCTATGTGACCTGGAGGACATGGTTTCTTATTTTCTAATGAACATGAGGCAGCAGTGGTGAATTCTCTCTTTTAAGTAAAATGTGACCAGTGCGTGCTAAGTCTCTCCCCATCTGGGCTGTGAAGCCATTTGGTCATCCTCCACTTTTTCATGGTTTTTCTTTCTCCTGCATTGGGAGTTTGGTATTTGCTTCACGAAATACAAGGAGTTCAAAAGGGACACAGTGCTGGGTGGAGTTCTGCCACATGTGGTGGGTCAGGGTCTGCAGGAGAATGCACCAACCAGGCTTCTATCCCACATATCCTTTTCCCTTGTCTATTGCAACCTGATTCTTAACATTGCCATGAAACCTCTCCATATAACAAGACGCCCTTACATATTAGTGTCTGCTGACCTCACCATGTCTGTCACAAGCCATTTGGAAGCCAATGGCAAATCCATATGGCCACATCAGAGATGTATTATGACACACATACACACCACTGCTCTAGGCACACTACTCAGCAGGCACCAACTTACTGGCATGTCTGTTCTAGATCATTTTCATGAAACACAGTCAATCAAGGCACTGTCTAGTATACTCATGATAAACAACAGGACATCCAAAGGTTCTCCAGAGACATGTTGTATAGTTGGACTTGACATTTGCATTATATAAGGTAGGAGTTATAAATCTAGTCAAATTTTGATTGAAATATTCTCCATGTGTTTTTAAACTTAACAAATATGTGAATTCTTGTTTCCCTTTCCTGTAGCCTATTCACACATGTATATTTATATGCATATATAGAATCCTACCAGGTATCACACGTACATTTTTGTGAGGTGGCTGTCTTGGCAGATACAAATTGTGAGAAGAGTTCACTCCTTCTAAATGCTGTTGGAAATGAAAATTCAACCTATAGGAGAGCGTCCTAGTAGAACAACATTATACATTAACTCATGTTCAGTAAAATAAATATTTTTGCATTTGTGGATGATACATATTTACTGATGAATTTCGATTGGCATTTATATTGGTATTTTTAATGTCTGTGAGTTGTGTGTGTGTGTGTGTGTGTGTGTGTGTGTGTGTGTGTGTGTATAGATATAGATATAGATATAGATATACTCTCCAAATTTTTCAAAATATGAAATATATGCGTCTAATATACACTCTCTAAATTCATTCATGTTCATGTATGTGGATTTATAATCCACTTTTCACAAGATTATAATCAGAAATATTCATCCACCTGAAATACATATTTGTTTCCTGAAAACTAACTTCAGTGAATGGTGCATACAAATCCTAATTATTCTACAGTAACTGACCCAGTCTAACATCAATGCAAGTAGACTCCTATGGGACATGATATGTAATTTGTCATTCATTTTTATTCGACACTGGTACATTATTGTTTCTTCAGTTTTTGCACATCACAGGATATACATTTCATCCACAAGTTCACAAATTAATAAGCATTTTTTCAACTTTCACCACTTCTTGCTTCAGAACACATGTATTGTCAGGGTTTCTTGACTGGTCTTTTCATGAGAGACTTCTTTCCAAACACATTATTTTGAATTTCCATAATCATTTTGAAGCAAAACTCACACACTCTTCATGATAAACCAAAACACAAATATTTCCATTACATATATACCTGGTTGGAATGAATGATTGTATATCAATATACGATTTCCTTTAATTTTTCAGATATCAGTTCAATTCATTATTTAAAGTTCAAAAAAGTTATATTATTTATTCACAGTATGGTCTATTCATGCTTTTTCTCTATGTTCCTAGAAACAGGGTACACCTCTTTGTACCCCTGATTCTCATTTTACATCTTCAATATATTGCTCCCAGAAATGGTGAAAGAAATACTCATGTCATCTCATTATCACAGTAATATTCTGGACAAAAAAATGGAAAGGTCATCTTTATGATTGTACCAAAGCCTAAATGGAAAGTGAACATGGATTTCTAAAAAAATCCATGTCCAGGTTGCCTAATGCTGTCAATTGTCAATCCTATTGGTGACTACATATTTGTTTTTTCCTAATTTATATATTCAAACTCAACCCTGTTGAAAATGTGTAATTCTATCACTCACTTTATACTTTGCCTGATTTCGTAATGTTTCTATTGATATCTGCTTTTCTACATATTTTCCCCAGTTCAACATAGTGACTGACTCTTCATATGTGCTGACATTTACATTCACTCAACAACCGAAAGTCTATTGCTAAAGAACTTGTGGTCCAAATCCTATACTCACTCTTCTTCCTAAACCTACCGACTATCTTCCTAATCCTACTGAATATCCCTTTTTGACTGGATGTTCTCTTCTAAATTCAATCATCCAATGTACAAGGTCCTATGCCATTGTATATTGAATTATCTGAGGCATCTTTGCAGAACATCATTCAAAGCTAAGTATCCCAATCCAGGGCAAAACCCTTCTGGGCTTCAAATCATACCTAGATTTCTGTTTTCCTACTTATATTTCACCTCTATATTCTTGTAAATATTGCAGGTTCCCAATACCATTATTCATCACACAGAATCATTCGTACCCAAATCAAACCTGTTTTTAACCAGAAGTATACACTGTTCCCTCAATCATTTTACAGAAGAGCAGGGACAGAGTGGTTCTTACAATACAGGAAAGTTGGGGACCTTCCACCTGATGAGAACCTCAAATGTCCATGCACAAATGATACCTGGAGAAGTTGAAGGCAGGTATGAAGCACCTGAGAGAGCAAAAGTCATCTTCCATGGCAAACAACCTGGTCAGGATGAAGGGATGTGTCTGAATCTGAATCTCTTTCTTCTTTTTGTAGAGAAGATGGACCAAACCAGGCCTGAGTGGAGAGTTGTTCCTGGGTGCCAATGGTGATATACATTCTACCTTATGAAAGTGTCACAGGAAGCGTGGGCAACCTCCATTTTATGTTACCCTTTGAAGCAACTGTTAGGACAAAGTGGTTGCCAAGGCAGTGACCTCATTCAGTTCCAAAGAATGTGACATACCTCATTTCCTTGGTGATGGAACTCTCTGAACTTGGTATCCAAGAAGCCAGGCACCCAGAGGCAGTCCCAGTCCCAGTCCCAGTGGGCTCAATTGTTTGGATTTACCAAGGACAGAGTCAGTTTTCTTGGTACCTAATGATGTGAGGATGGCCAAATGCCAGGAGAGCTCTGAAGATGGACCTTTCCTGAGAAAACAGGTAGTGGCTAACCACTTTTTCCTGACATCTTCACAGAGCTGGTAAAGGAAACAAGATATGAGAGAAGACAGGCCATTTCGGGGGAACATAGTATGGCCCACCAGTCAGAGGACACTCCGGATAGTCACAGACGTACTTGGGGGAAGGAGGTGCCTTTGTGGGAGTGGGTGTGGGTTTGTTGTTTTGTCTCATGTTCTGAGAATAGACAGGAAAGGCGGTTTGTTTGGTTTGGAGTGGACAGTTTTTAGTAAGTCATTTGACATGGCGAGTGTTTCTGTTTCTGTGTATCCCACTGTGTCCGTTGTTGTAGACATTAGAAAAGAGAATGCATTAATGGATATGTCCTGTTTAGTATAAATCATCCCATAATTCATCCTGCCCAATATATGAATGGACTGCAGCTTGTCTTATCGATGTGCAACACCTGCTATCTTTCTAAGTTGTTGTTTTCTTCCTGAATTCTGGCCACTCTCCGAAATAGGCTCATGGATTTGTGTCCAAAATATGTACCACCTCCAAGCTCTGTGACATGGCCATGTCCTGGATAGCTGAAGAGAATGGCGAGCATCTCAGAAAACTCAGATATCAGTGTGACTAGGAAAGTCTCAGTGCAGAAACCCTGCTTTGGGCCTTTGCTTACTTATTGTTGTGTTGCACTGAATGTCAGGAAGGTCTTTGCCTCAGGCCACCCCTTTGTGAAGCCTGAAGAAAACAGTTTTCAAATGGAAATGAATGGGCCTCACCTGTGGCTCTTTGCTTAATTGCTTTGGAAAGGGATGTGTCTTTATCAGCCTCTTGGGCCTGTGTGTGGCTGTGACTTAGATTCTCAGCACCTGATGGATCTTAAGAATGATCCCATGTGAGCTTCCAAAACCAAAATGGCAAAAAATTTCATTCATTGTGGATGAAGTCTCTTGCCTTCCTCTTTTAGGTTCCTGCACTCCATCAAATGACAATAGGGATTCTTTGGG
This sequence comes from Callospermophilus lateralis, assembly GCF_048772815.1. Classification (NCBI taxonomy): domain Eukaryota; kingdom Metazoa; phylum Chordata; class Mammalia; order Rodentia; family Sciuridae; genus Callospermophilus; species Callospermophilus lateralis. The sequence continues at coordinate 56,666 of NW_027513698.1, forward strand.
TCAAATGAGTTCTTCAAAGCCCTGCAGAGGTGCTTGTGTTTTCGCATGACTCTAAATCACCTAAAGAATCGATACCTAAAATCAGTAGGCCTCAAATTGGAGAAACACAGAAGTATTAACGGCAGGCTTATTTGTTCACTCCTGGTTCACAGAAACGGTGTCCAGGCTACCCTGACTTTAGACAAATGAGGGGCAAACGAGCTGATTTTGGACACTGTCTTGGGCTGCGCCCCTCATGGAAACCTCCAGCCAGAGGTTAAGATGATTGACTATATGAAATAAGATGAGGGCCATGTGGGAGTGTTTTGGTTTTAATTTTGGTCATTTGTGTGGCATTGGAAAAAATGACTGGGTCCACGTGGGCTTGAACTCTGGTGTGATTCCCCTTAAACACTGGGTTTTGGAACTGAACTCAGAGAAGCATTGCCATGAATTTTGTTGGGATTTTAAGAGGCCATGCATAAAAGTCGCTCTTGGAAACTGAGACCTAGGCCCCGGGTGGATTTCCACAGAGGCCTGGGAATCTCAGCAAGGATATCACATGATTTTATTCTTAAAGAAATGGCAGCCATAGTTGAGAGTCAAAACACACATGGACCTCACATTGTAGACCTCAATGGGCCTGGCCTAATGTGACCTTTTGTCCACTCTTTGGGAAGCCATGCCTGTGAGAGTTCTCCAGAGATTTCATTGAAATGAGCTTCCTCACCATTTAATGTTTGCTGAATGAACTGAAACCCACAGTGCCTCCAACTTCATGCTTGAAAAATGGCTAGATAAATACCATGAAATTTTTTAAATTCCTATGACCAGGTGGCACTGGAGAAACATTGGATGTCCTGTTGCTGATCATGAGTATACCAGACAGTGCCTTGATTTACTGAGTTTCATGAAAATGGTGTAGAACAGAGATGCCAGAAATTTGGAGCCTGCTGAGTAGTGGGTCTAGAGCAGTGGTGGGGAGGTGTTTGATAAAACATCCGTGGTAGGGCCATGTGGATCTCCCATTGGATTCCAAATGGCTTGTAACTGACATGGTGCAGCCAACAGACCCTTATATGTAAAGGCATCTTGTTATATGGAGAGTTTTCAGAGGAAAATTAAGAATCAGGTTGATATGGACAAGGGGGCAATGGGGCAAGCTGTGAGAGATAGGAGCCTAGTTGGTGCATTCTCTTGCAGACCCTGACCCACCACACGTGACAGAACTCCCTCCAGCACTGTGTCCCAGTTTAGCTGCTAGTATTTCGTGAAACAAATACCAAACTCACAGTGCAGCAGCAAAAACACCACAAAAAGTGGAAGAGGACCAAATGGCTTCACAGTCCACACGGGGAGACACTTAGTCCCCAGTGGCCTCAGTTTACCTACAAAGAGAGGATTCAGCACTGCTTCATCTTGTTCATTGGAAAATAAGAAACCATGTCCTCCAGGTCACATAGATGCAGACCCAGCTTTGATGTTCTCACTACAGAGGAAGCCAAATCTCCTGAAAACAACATATATTTCAAGTGTGGAAGCTCAGAGGCAGTTTCTCAAAAAGTTTTTAGGCCAGCAGAGCTCCATGTTTGTGGAGGGTTTACCCTGTCCCTTAGTTTTGGAAACTCCTCTACCACCTCCAAGGTTGTGAACTCCTGAGCATTTTCCATTCCAGATATGTATTCACTGATTTTGTAACTCTTCTCCTCTAATTGTGTCTTACTTGGGGTTAAGGTAATGTCAAGGCATTGTTCTGGATGAGAGCGGGAGGATATTTGTGCAGCATATATTTACATACACATTGGATTCATTTTCCAATTTTCCATTCGAAATACTGAATCCCTGACACTAACCCATACCTAGTAGACTCAGACTATTCATCCTAATATAATGGAGAAAATTAACCCAACACATTAGAAATACAAGTACTTCAGAGGAGACATGTTGTATAGTTGGACTTGACATTTGCATTATATAAGGTAGGAGTTATAAATCTCGTCAAATTTATTTGAAATATTCTCCATGTGTTTTAAACTTAACAAATATGTGAATTCTTGTTTCCTTTTTCTGTAGTCTCTTCACACACGTATATTTATATGCATATATAGAATCCTACCAGGTATCACACGTACATTTTTGTGAGGTGGCTGTCTTGGCAGATACAAATTGTGAGAAGAGTTCACTCCTCCTAAATGCTGTTGGAAATGAAAATTCAACCTATAGGAGAGCGTCCTAGTAGAACAACATTATACATTAACTCATGTTCAGTAAAATAAATATTTTTGCATTTGTGGATGATACATATTTACTGATGAATTTCGATTGGCATTTATATTGGTACTTTTTAATGTCTGAGTTGTGTGTGTGTGTGTGTGTGTGTGTGTGTGTGTATAGATATAGATATAGATATAGATATACTCTCCAAATTTTTCAAAATATGAAATATATTTGTCTAATATACACTCTCTAAATTCATTCATGTTCATGTATGTGGATTTATAATCCACTTTTCACAAGATGATAATCAGAAATATTCATCCACCTGAAATACATATTTGTTTCCTAGTACTGAAAACTAACTTCAGTGAATGGTGCATACAAATCCTAATTATTCTACAGTAACTGACCCAGTCTAACATCAATGCAAGTAGACTCCTATGGGACATGATATGTAATTTGTCATTCATTTGTATTCGACACTGGTACATTATTGTTTCTTCAGTTTTTGCACATCACAGGATATACATTTCATCCACAAGTTCACAAATTAATAAGCATTTGTTTCAATTTTCACCACTTCTTGCTTCAGAACACATGTATTGTCAGGGTTTCTTGACTGATCTTTTCGTGAGACTTCTTTCCAAACACATTATTTTGAATTTCCATAATCATTTTGAAGCAAAACTCACACACTCTTCATGATAAACCAAAACACAAATATTTCCATTACATATATACCTGGTTGGAATGAATGATTGTATATCAATATACGATTTCCTTTAATTTTTCAGATATCAGTTCAGTTCATTATTTAAAGTTCAAAAAAGTTATGTTATTTATTGACAGTATGGTCTATTCATGCTTTTTCTCTATATTCCTAGAAACAGGGTACACCTCTTTGTAACCCCGATTCTCATTTTACATCTTCAATATATTGCTCCCAGAAATGGTGAAAGAAATACTCATGTCACCTCATTATCACAGTAATATTCTGGACAAAAAATGGAAAGGTCACACTTATGATTGTACCAAAGCCTAAATGGAAAGTGAACATGGATTTCTAAAAACATCCATGTCCAGGTTGCCTAATGCTGTCAATTGTCAATTCTATTGGTGACTACATATTTGTTTTTTTCCTAATTTATATATTCAAACTCAACCCTGTTGAAAATGTGTAATTCTATCACTCACTTTATACTTTGCCTGATTTCGTAATGTTTCTATTGATATCTGCTTTTCTACATATTTTCCCCAGTTCAACATAGTGACTGACTCTTCATATGTGCTGACATTTACATTCACTCAACAACCGAAAGTCTATTGCTAAAGAACTTTTGGTCCAAATCCTATACTCACTCTTCTTCCTAAAACCTACCGACTATCTTCCTAATCCTACTGAATATCCCTTTTTGACTGGATGTTCTCTTCTAAATTCAATCATCCATGTACAAGGTCCTATGCCATTGTATATCGAATTATCTGAGGCATCTTTGCAGAACATCATTCAAAGCTAAGTATCCCAATCCAGGGCAAAACCCTTCTGGGCTTCAAATCATACCTAGATTTCTGTTTTCCTACTTATATTTCACCTCTATATTCTTGTAAATATTGCAGGTTCCCAATACCATTATTCATCACACAGAATCATTCGTAACCCAAATCAAACCTGTTTTTAACCAGAAGTATACACTGTTCCCTCAATCATTTTACAGAAGAGCAGGGACAGAGTGGTTCTTACAATACAGGAAAGTTGGGGACCTTCCACCTGATGAGAACCTCAAATGTCCATGCACAAATGATACCTGGAGAAGTTGAAGGCAGGTATGAAGCACCTGAGAGAGCAAAAGTCATCTTCCATGGCAAACAACCTGGTCAGGATGAAGGGATGTGTCTGAATCTGAATCTCTTTCTTCTTTTTGTAGAGAAGATGGACCAAACCAGGCCTGAGTGGAGAGTTGTTCCCGGGTGCCAATGGTGATATACATTGTACCTTATGAAAGTGTCACAGGAAGCGTGGGCAACCTCCATTTTATGTTACCCTTTGAAGCAACTGTTAGGACAAAGTGGTTTCCAAGGCAGTGACCTCATTCAGTTCCAAAGAATGTGACATACCTCATTTCCTTGGTGATGGAACTCTCTGAACTTGGTATCCAAGAAGCCAGGCACCCAGAGGCAGTCCCAGTCCCAGTCCCAGTGGGCTCACTTGTTTGGATTTACCAAGGACAGAGTCAGTTTTCTTGGTACCTAATGATGTGAGGATGGCCAAATGCCAGGAGAGCTCTGAAGATGGACCTTTCCTGAGAAAACAGGTAGTGGCTAACCACTTTTTCCTGACATCTTCACAGAGTTGGTAAAGGAAACAAGATCTGAGAGAAGACAGGCCATTTCGGGGGAACATAGTATGGCCCACCAGTCAGAGGACACTCCGGATAGTCACAGACGTACTTGGGGGAAGGAGGTGCCTTTGTGGGAGTGGGTGTGGGTTTGTTGTTTTGTCTCATGTTCTGAGAATAGACAGGAAAGGCGGTTTGTTTGGTTTGGAGTGGACAGTTTCTAGTAAGTCATTTGACATGGCGAGTGTTTCTGTTTCTGTGTATCTTACTGTGTCCGTTGTTGTAGACATTAGAAAAGAGAATGCATTAATGGATGTGTCCTGTCTAGTATAAATCATCCCATAATTCATCCTGCCCAATATATGAATGGACTGCAGCTTGTCTTATCGATGTGCAACACCTGCTATCTTTCTAAGTTGTTGTTTTCTTCCTGAATTCTGGCCACTCTCCGAAATAGGCTCATGGATTTGTGTCCAAAATATGTACCACCTCCAAGCTCTGTGACATGGCCATGTCCTGGATAGCTGAAGAGAATGGCGAGCATCTCAGAAAACCCAGATATCAGTGTGACTAGGAAAGTCTCAGTGCAGAAACCCTGCTTTGGGCCTTTGCTTACTTATTGTTGTGTTGCACTGAATGTCAGGAAGGTCTTTGCCTCAGGCCACCCCTTTGTGAAGCCTGAAGAAAACAGTTTTCAAATGGAAATGAATGGGCCTCACCTGTGGCTCTTTGCTTAATTGCTTTGGAAAGGGATGTGTCTTTATCAGCCTCTTGGGCCTGTGTGTGGCTGTGACTTAGATTCTCAGCACCTGATGGATCTTAAGAATGATCCCATGTGAGCTTCCAAAACCAAAATGGCAAAAAATTTCATTCATTGTGGATGAAGTCTCTTGCCTTCCTCTTTTAGGTTCCTGCACTCCATCAAATGACAATAGGGATTCTTTGGGTCAAATGAGTTCTTCAAAGCCCTGCAGAGGTGCTTGTGTTTTCGCATGACTCTAAATCACCTAAAGAATCGATACCTAAAATCAGTAGGCCTCAAATTGGAGAAACACAGAAGTATTAACGGCAGGCTTATTTGTTCACTCCTGGTTCACAGAAACGGTGTCCAGGCTACCCTGACTTTAGACAAATGAGGGGCAAACGAGCTGATTTTGGACACTGTCTTGGGCTGCGCCCCTCATGGAAACCTCCAGCCAGAGGTTAAGATGATTGACTATATGAAATAAGATGAGGGCCATGTGGGAGTGTTTTGGTTTTAATTTTGGTCATTTGTGTGGCATTGGAAAAAATGACTGGGTCCACGTGGGCTTGAACTCTGGTGTGATTCCCCTTAGAGACTGGGTTTTGGAACTGTACTCAGAGAAGCATTGCCATGAATTTTGTTGGGATTTTAAGAGGCCATGCATGAAAGTCGCTCTTGGAAACTGAGACCTAGGCCCCGGGTGGATTTCCACAGAGGCCTGGGAATCTCAGCAAGGATATCACATGATTTTATTCTTAAAGAAATGGCAGCCATAGTTGAGAGTCAAAACACACATGGACCTCACATTGTAGACCTCAATGGGCCTGGCCTAATGTGACCTTTTGTCCACTCTTTGGGAAGCCATGCCTGTGAGAGTTCTCCAGAGATTTCATTGAAATGAGCTTCCTCACCATTTAATGTTTGCTGAATGAACTGAAACCCACAGTGCCTCCAACTTCATGCTTGAAAAATGGCTAGATAAATACCATGAAGTTTTTTAAATTCCTATGACCAGGTGGCACTGGAGAAACATTGGATGTCCTGTTGCTGATCATGAGTATACCAGACAGTGCCTTGTTTTACTGAGTTTCATGAAAATGGTGTAGAACAGAGATGCCAGAAATTTGGAGCCTGCTGAGTAGTGGGTCTAGAGCAGTGGTGGGGAGGTGTTTGATAAAACATCCGTGGTAGGGCCATGTGGATCTCCCATTGGATTCCAAATGGCTTGTAACTGACATGGTGCTGCCAACAGACCCTTATATGTAAAGGCATCTTGTTATATGGAGAGTTTTCAGAGGAAAATTAAGAATCAGGTTGATATGGACAAGGGGGCAATGGGGCAAGCTGTGAGAGATAGGAGCCAAGTTGGTGCATTCTCTTGCAGACCCTGACCCACCACACGTGACAGAACTCCCTCCAGCACTGTGTCCCAGTTTAGCTCCTAGTATTTCGTGAAACAAATACCAAACTCACAGTGCAGCAGCAAAAACACCACAAAAAGTGGAAGAGGACCAAATGGCTTCACAGTCCACACGGGGAGACACTTAGTCCCCAGTGGCCTCAGTTTACCTACAAAGAGAGGATTCAGCACTGCTTCATCTTGTTCATTGGAATAAGAAACCATGTCCTCCAGGTCACATAGATGCAGACCCAGCTTTGATGTTCTCACTACAGAGGAAGCCAAATCTCCTGAAAACAACATATATTTCAAGTGTGGAAGCTCAGAGGCAGTTTCTCAAAAAGTTTTTAGGCCAGCAGAGCTCCATGTTTGTGGAGGGTTTACCCTGTCCCTTAGTTTTGGAAACTCCTCTACCACCTCCAAGGTTGTGAACTCCTGAGCATTTTCCATTCCAGATATGTATTCACTGATTTTGTAACTCTTCTCCTCTAATTGTGTCTTACTTGGGGTTAAGGTAATGTCAAGGCATTGTTCTGGATGAGAGCGGGAGGATATTTGTGCAGCATATATTTACATACACATTGGATTCATTTTCCAATTTTCCATTCGAAATACTGAATCCCTGACACTAACCCATACCTAGTAGACTCAGACTATTCATCCTAATATAATGGAGAAAATTAACCCAACACATTAGAAATACAAGTACTTCAGAGGAGACATGTTGTATAGTTGGACTTGACATTTGCATTATATAAGGTAGGAGTTATAACCTCGTCAAATTTATTTGAAATATTCTCCATGTGTTTTAAACTTAACAAATATGTGAATTCTTGTTTCCTTTTTCTGTAGTCTCTTCACACACGTATATTTATATGCATATATAGAATCCTACCATGTATCACACGTACATTTTTGTGAGGTGGCTGTCTTGGCAGATACAAATTGTGAGAAGAGTTCACTCCTCCTAAATGCTGTTGGAAATGAAAATTCAACTGATAGGAGAGCGTCCTAGTAGAACAACATTATACATTAACTCATGTTCAGTAAAATAAATATTTTTGCATTTGTGGATGATACATATTTACTGATGAATTTCGATTGGCATTTATATTGGTACTTTTTAATGTCTGAGTTGTGTGTGTGTGTGTGTGTGTGTGTGTGTGTGTGTGTATAGATATAGATATAGATATAGATATACTCTCCAAATTTTTCAAAATATGAAATATATTTGTCTAATATACACTCTCTAAATTCATTCATGTTCATGTATGTGGATTTATAATCCACTTTTCACAAGATGATAATCAGAAATATTCATCCACCTGAAATACATATTTGTTTCCTAGTACTGAAAACTAACTTCAGTGAATGGTGCATACAAATCCTAATTATTCTACAGTAACTGACCCAGTCTAACATCAATGCAAGTAGACTCCTATGGGACATGATATGTAATTTGTCATTCATTTGTATTCGACACTGGTACATTATTGTTTCTTCAGTTTTTGCACATCACAGGATATACATTTCATCCACAAGTTCACAAATTAATAAGCATTTGTTTCAATTTTCACCACTTCTTGCTTCAGAACACATGTATTGTCAGGGTTTCTTGACTGATCTTTTCTTGAGACTTCTTTCCAAACACATTATTTTGAATTTCCATAATCATTTTGAAGCAAAACTCACACACTCTTCATGATAAACCAAAACACAAATATTTCCATTACATATATACCTGGTTGGAATGAATGATTGTATATCAATATACGATTTCCTTTAATTTTTCAGATATCAGTTCAATTCATTATTTAAAGTTAAAAAAAGTTATATTTTTTTATTCACTGTATGGTCTATTCATGCTTTTTCTCTATGTTCCTAGAAACAGGGTACACCTCTTTGTAACCCCGATTCTCATTTTACATCTTCAATATATTGCTCCCAGAAATGGTGAAAGAAATACTCATGTCACCTCATTATCACAGTAATATTCTGGACAAAAAATGGAAAGGTCACACTTATGATTGTACCAAAGCCTAAATGGAAAGTGAACATGGATTTCTAAAAACATCCATGTCCAGGTTGCCTAATGCTGTCAATTGTCAATCCTATTGGTGACTACATATTTGTTTTTTTCCTAATTTATATATTCAAACTCAACCCTGTTGAAAATGTCTAATTCTATCACTCACTTTATACTTTGCCTGATTTCGTAATGTTTCTATTGATATCTGCTTTTCTACATATTTTCCCCAGTTCAACATAGTGACTGACTCTTCATATGTGCTGACATTTACATTCACTCAACAACCGAAAGTCTATTGCTAAAGAACTTTTGGTCCAAATCCTATACTCACTCTTCTTCCTAAACCTACCGACTATCTTCCTAATCCTACTGAATATCCCTTTTTGACTGGATGTTCTCTTCTAAATTCAATCATCCAATGTACAAGGTCTTATGCCATTGTATATCGAATTATCTGAGGCATCTTTGCAGAACATTATTCAAAGCTAAGTATCCCAATCAAGGGCAAAACCCTTCTGGGCTTCGAATCATACCTAGATTTCTGTTTTCCTACTTATGTTTCACCTCTATATTCTTGTAAATATTGCAGGTTCCCAATACCATTATTCATCACACAGAATCACTCGTAATCCAAATCAAACCTGTTTTTAACCCCAAGTATACACTGTTCCCTCAATCATTTTACAGAAGAGCAGGGACGGAGTGGTTCTTACAATACAGGAAAGTTGGGGACCTTCCATCTGATGAGAACCTCAAATGTCCATGCACAAATGATACCTGGAGAAGTTGTAGGCAGGTATGAAGCACCTGAGAGAGCAAAAGTCATCTTCCATGGCAAACAACCTGGTCAGGATGAAGGGATGTGTCTGAATCTGCCTCTCTCTCTTCTTATTGTACAGAAGATGGACCAAACTAGGGCTGAGTGGAGAGCTGTTCCCGGGTGCCAATGGTGATATACATTCTACCTTATGAAAGTGTCACAGGAAGTAGGGGCAACCTCCATCTTATGTTACCCTTGGAAGCAACTGTTAGGACAAAGTGGTTGCCAAGGCAGTGACCTCATTCAGTTCCAAAGAATGTGACATACCTCATTTCCTTGGTGATGGAACTCTCTGAACTTGGTATCCAAGAAGCCAGGCACCCAGAGGCAGTCCCAGTCCCAGTCCCAGTGGGCTCACTTGTTTGGATTTACCAAGGACAGAGTCAGTTTTCTTGGTACCTAATGATGTGAGGATGGCCAAATGCCAGGAGAGCTCTGAAGGTGGACCTTTCCTGAGAAAACAGGTAGTGGCTAACCACTTTTTCCTGACATCTTCACAGAGTTGGTCAAGGAAACAAGATCTGAGAGAAGACAGGCCATTTCGGGGGAACATAGTATGGCCCACCAGTCAGAGGACACTCCGGATAGTCACAGACGTACTTGGGGGAAGGAGGTGCCTTTGTGGGAGTGGGTGTGGGTTTGTTGTTTTCTCTCATGTTCTGAGAATAGATAGAAAAGGCGGTTTGTTTGGTTTGGAGTGGACAGTTTCTAGTAAGTCATTTGACATGGCGAGTGTTTCTGTTTCTGTGTATCCCACTGTGTCCGTTGTTGTAGACATTAGAAAAGAGAATGCATTAATGGATGTGTCCTGTCTAGTATAAATCTTCCCATGCCCAATATATGAATGGACTGCAGCTTGTCTTATCGATGTGCAACACCTGCTATCTTTCTAAGTTGTAGTTTTCTTCCTGAATTCTGGCCACTCTCCAGAATAGGCTCATGGATTTGTGTCCAAAATATGTACCACCTCCAAGCTCTGTGACATGGCCATGTACTGGATAGCTGAAGAGAATGGCGAGCATCTCAGAAAACTCAGATATCAGTGTGACCAGGAAAGTCTCAGTGCAGAAACCCTGCTTTGGGCCTTTTGCTTACTTATTGTTGTGTTGCACTGAATGTCAGGAAGGTCTTTGCCTCAGGCCACCCCTTTGTGAAGCCTGAAGAAAACAGTTTTCAAATGGAAATGAATGGGCCTCACCTGTGACTCTTTATCAGCCTCTTGGACCTGTGTGTGGCTGTGACTTAGATTCTCAGCACCGGATGGATCTTAAGAATGATCCCATGTGAGCTTCCAAAACCAAAATGGCAAAAAATATCATTCATTGTGGATGAAGTCTCTTGCCTTCCTCTGTTAGGTTCCTGCACTCCATCAAATGACAATAGGGATTCTTTGGGTCAAATGAGTTCTTCAAAGCCCTGCAGAGGTGCTTGTGTTTTCGCATGACTCTAAATCACCTAAAGAATCGATACCTAAAATCAGTAGGCCTCAAATTGGAGAAACAAAGAAGTATTAACGGCAGGATTATTTGTTCACTCCTGGTTCACAGAAACGGTGTCCAGCCTACCCTGACTTTAGGCAAATGAGGGGCAAACGAGCTGATTTTGGTCACTGTCTTGGGCTGCGCCCCTCATGGAAACCTCCAGCCAGAGGTTAAGATGATTGACTATATGGAATAAGATGAAGGCCATGTGGGAGTGTTTTGGTTTTAATTTTGGTCATTTGTGTTGCATTGGAAAAAATAACTGGGTCCACGTGGGCTTGAACTCTGGTGTGATTCCCCTTAGAGACTGGGTTTTGGAACTGAACTCAGAGAAGCATTGCCATGAATTTTGTTAGGAATTTAAGAGGCCACGCATGAAAGTCCCTCTTGGAAACTGAGACCTAGGCCCCGGGTGGATTTCCACAGAGGCCTGGGAATCTCAGCAAGGATATCACATGATTTTATTCTTAAAGTAATGGCAGCCATAGTTGAGAATCAAAACACACATGGACCTCACATTGTAGACCTCAATGGGCCTGGCCTAATGTGACCTTTTGTCCACTCTTTGGGAAGCCGTGCCTGTGAGAGTTCTCCAGAGATTTCATTGAAATGAGCTTCCTCACCATTTAATGTTTGCTGAATGAACTGAAACCCACAGTGCCTCCAACTTCATGCTTGAAAAATGGCTAGATAAATACCATGAAATTTTTGAAATTCCTATGACCAGGTGGCACTGGAGAAACATTGGATGTCCTGTTGCTCATTATGAGTATACCAGACAGTGCCTTGATTTACTGAGTTTCATGAAAATGGTGTAGAACATATTTGTGTATGCAAATATGTGCTACACAAAATCTTCCTACTCTCATTCACAACAATACCTTGACACTATCTTTGCCCCAAGTAAGACAAAATAAAAGAAGAAGAGTTAGAAAATCTGTGAATACATATCAGGAATGGAACATGATTGCGAGTTCACAATCTTGGAGGTGGTAGAGGAGTTTCCAAAAGTAAGGGACAGGGTAAATATTGCACAAATATGGAGATGTGCCAGCCTAAAGACTTCTGGAGAACCTGCCTCTGAGGTTGGCCACTTGAAGTATATGTTGTTGTCAGGACCTATGGCTTCCTTTCTAGTGAGACCACCAAAGCTGGGTCTCCATCTATGTGACCTGCAGAACATGGTTTCTTATTTTCCAAAGAAAGTGAGGCAGCAAGGCTGAATTCTCTCTTTGTAAGTAAACTCTTGCCACTGAAGGCTAAGTGTGGCCCCGTGTGGACTGTGAAGCCATTTGGTAATCCTCCACTTTTCATGGTGTTCTTGCTGCTGCACTGGGAGTTTGGTATTGGCTTCAGGAAATACAAGAAATTCAACTGGGTCACAGTGCTGGAGGGAGATCTGTCACGTGTTGTGCATCAGGGTCTGCAGGAGAATGCACCAACCAGGCTTCTATCCCACATAGCTTGCCCCCTTGACCATAGCAACCTGATTCTGAACATTGACCTGAAACCTCTCCATTCAACAAGATGCCTTTACATACAAGGGTCTGCTGGCTGCACCATGTCAGTTACAAGCCTTTTGGCAGATCCACATAATCCCAACACAGAAGTTTTATCACAGACCTGCAAAACACTCCTCTAGGCCCACTACTCAACAGACTTTAAGTTATTTGCATCACTGTTCTACACCATTTTCATGAAACCCAGTCAATCAAGGCACTGTCTGGTACACTCATGATCAGCAACAGGAAATCCAAAGTGTATCCAGTGACACCTGGTGATGGGAATTTCAAATTTTTATGATGTTTATCTAGCCATTTTTTAAGGATGAGGTTGGAGGCACTGTGGGATTTAATTCATTCTGGAAACATCAAATGGTGAGAAAGCCCATTTCAATGAAACATCTGGAGAACTCTCACAGGCAAGACTTCCCAAAGAGTGGCCAAATGATCAAATGAAGCCAGGCCCATTGAGGTCTACAATGTGAGTTCCATGTGTGTTTTTACTCTCAACTATGGCTTCAAGTCTTAAAGAATAAAATCATGTGATATTCTGGCTCAGATTCCCAGTGCTCTGTGGGAAGCCCCCTGGACCTAGATCTCAGTTTCCAAAGGCCACTACCATGTGTGGCCTCCAAAAATCCCAACACAATTCATGGCAATACATCTCTGCAGTAATTTCCAAACTCAGTCTCTAAGAAGACTCACACCAGAGTTCAAGCCAAGGTGGACCCAGTCATCTCTTCCATCAGCCAAACAAATGACCACAATTAAAACCAAAATACTCCCACATGGCTCTCAAATACTTCCACATAGACACTCATCATTACCTCTGGCTGGAAGTTTCCATGAGGGGCGCAGCTGAAGACAGTATCCAAAATATGCTCCCTACCCTCATTTGTCTAAAGTCAGGGTGGCTTGACAACCTATCTGTGAACAAGGAGTGATCAAATAGGCCTGCCATTAATACTGCTCTGCTTCTCCAATTTGAGCCTAATGTCTGTGGGGTTTAGATTCTTTATGTGAATTGGAGTCATGAGAAAATCCAAGCACCTATGGGCTTGCCTCTGCAGGGCTTTGAAAAACTTTTTGAACCAAAGGATACCTATTCTCACTTGATGGAAATCAGGAACCTTACAGAGGAAGGCGAGAGACTTCATCCACAAGACTGCTCTTTTTCCCTTTTGGTTTTGGATGCACACATGAGATCTTTCCTTAGATTCATCAGGTGGTGAGAATCTAAGTCACAGCCTCACACAGGGCCAAGAGGCTGATTCAGACACATCCCTTTCCATGGCAATTAAGCAAAGAGCCACAGGTGATGCTCATTATTTTCCATTAGAAAACTGTTTTCTTCAGGCTTCACAAAGGGGTGGACTGAGGCAAAGACCTTCCAGACATTCAGGGCAACGGAACAATAGGTAAACAAAAGGCCCAAATCAGTGTTTCTCCACTGACACTTTACTGGTCACACTGATATCTGAGTTTTCTGAGTTCCTCTCCATTCCCTTCATCTATCCAGTACAAGGCCATGTTACAGAGTTTGGAGGTGGTACATATCTTTTACACAAAACCATGAGCCTATTCTTGAGAGTGGCCAGAATTCAGGAAGAAAACATGAACTTAGGAAGATAGCAGGTATTGCCCATTCATAAGCAAAGTCGTAGTCCATTCATAAATTTGGCAGGATGAATGCTGAGAAACTTTCTACTAGACAGAACACATCCATTGATGCATTCTCTTTTCTAATGTCTATAACCACAGACACAGTGGGATACACAAACCCACAACCACACCCACAAAGGCAACACTTTCCTCCAAGTTGGTCTGTGACTATCCAGAGTGTCCTCTGACTGGTGGGCCATACTATGTTCCCCAAAATTGCTTGTTCTGTCTCAAATCTGCTTTCCTTTGCCAACTCTTGAAGTAGTCAGGAGTCAGCGGTGAGCCAATACCTGCTTTATCAGGAAAGAACCATCTTCAGAGCTTCCCTGGCATTTGGCCATCCTCACATCAGTAGGTAAGTGCCGTAGCCCGGCTGGCTGGGCAAAATAACCGGGGGGGTGACGAACAACTTGTGTAGACTGATGCAGCAGGCCTGGAAGCCGTTTATTGTTGAATAAGAGCGGTATTTATACATTTTACACAGCCTATCTAATTAGCATGAAATAGATACAGCAGTCAAACAATAAGGAATCTCCACACTTAATGGCTCGCTTTTGTTACTTCACAAACCACTCCCTCTGGCATTTTGCCAGGCGCCATCCAGACTTCTTTACAGGCTCTAACATTTCTCTGGCAAAATAACAGGTGCCAATCTGACTTGTTTACAGACGTTAACATTTCCCCCTTTTGTTTAATTTAAATAAGGACCATAGTGTTTTTTACAGAAACACCATAAATAACCTGCTAGAAACAGAAAGGGAGGATACAAAATGTTACAATACCAATCCAATTGATGGCTCCATGCAAGAAGCCCTTGGAAAACTTATACCAGCAATGACACCGTTAGCAAAGATACCGAGTTACAAGTTGTTGTAGATTACAGTCTGTTGTCTCAGTCCAGATAAAGCAGTGTCTCAATAGATTAACTCAGAGTTCAGGTAAATCACAGTCCAGGTAAGTTCTCCAGGCAGCTAGCTTAAGTTGTAGTAGCAGAAACAGCGATAGCTCCGAAGTCTCCTCGGGTTCTCAGCCGAAGTTTCCTCCAGTTCTCAGCAACATTGTAAATTCTTCCACCTTTGTTTTCACCGGCACTTGGACGAAGGCAGGAACTCCGGATGGCTAAAGAAAATCCTGTAGCATTTCACTAAGAAAACAACATTCTGAACAATTTTAGTACATTATCTCAAGGTTTTTTACATTTGAAATAAGCCTTAATAGTACTCATTACTCATCAGCCTGCAGGTGTGGGAGACCCATTGTAGTTACTGGCCTTGGAAATGATCAAACTTCAGGGATGCCAGTGGCATCTTCTGCCAGCTGTAGCATCCTGGGCAGCCCCAGATGGCCCCAGGGAGAGTCCTGGGCTCAAACTTCTTTCGGGCACAGGGAGCAAAAGCCTGCGAGACTGTGCCTCCAGGTCAGGTCTAGATTTGGGCTCACAGTGGTGATCCGCTCCCCCGGGCAGGGGGGCGGGGAAGAGCCCTCAACTGCCTCTTGGAAAATTCTTACTGCGCCATGATCGGCTTGGGCAGGTGGCAGCCGCCTTGTCATTTCACGCACCCTCCAGTATTGAAAAGTATTCAGTAATAGCCTTTTGCTGCAACTTTTTTCCTGATAATATTTCTTCTTCTGAACTTTCTTTTTCTTTCTGACTAGAGTTTCTGGGCTTTTATCAACACATGCCCTAACTATTCTTGGTTCCACTGGGGTGCCTTTTTCTCTTATCAATTTACTTCTCACCCCTTCCATATTTTCATCACAAAGACAATACAACATTTCAAGACAAAACAAGACACAAACATACTGCATCAATCTTCTCCATTTTCTCGAAATGGTCATTTTTCCTATCGCCCTATCTGCCTAGGGACGAGCAGATTGCTCCCGTCCTATCTATGGACAGAAAGCTTTTTTCAACCCTTACCCGTGAGTGTCCCAGGGCTCCCCGTAATGGGCCACCATCTGCCGCAGTCCCGCTGCAGCAGAATAACCTGGGGGGTGACGAATAACTTGTGAATGTTGATGCAGCAGGAATGAAAGCCGTTTATTGTAAGATCTGAGCGATATTTATACATTTTACACAGCCTATCTCATTAGCATAAAATAGATACAGCAGTCAACCAATAAGGAATCTTCACACTTAATGGCTCGCTTTTGTTACTTCACAAACCACTCCCTCTGGCATTTTGCCAGGCACCATCCAGACTTGTTTACAGACTCTAACATTTCTCCAGCAAAATAACAGGTGCCAATCTGACTTGTTTACAGACCTTAACAGGTAAGAAGAAAGACTGACTCTGTCTTTGGTAAATTCAAACAAGTGAGACCACTGGGACTGGGATTGGTAATGGCTCTGGGTGCCTGGCTTCCTGGATCCCAAGTTCAGAGACTTTCATCACCAAGGAAGTGAGGTGTGGTCACTTCTTTCAGGAACTGAATGAGGTCACTGCCTTGGCTACCACTTTGTCCTAACAGTTGCTTCCAAGGGTTCCATGAGATGGAGGCTGCCCCTACTTCCTGAGACAATTTTATATGTTAGAATGGTATATCAACCATACGCACCTGGGAAGAGCTTTCCACACAGGCCTGGTTTGGTCTACTCTACATTAAGAAGAGTGAGGCTGATTCAGACACATTCCTTCATCCTTCCAGGTTGTTTGCCATGGAGATGTCTTTTGCTCTCTCAGGTCCTTCAAAGCTGCCTACATCTTCTCCAGAGATCATTTCTGCACGTACCTTTGATGTTCTCAGCAGGTGGAAGATCCCATACATTCTTGTATTGTAAGACCAACACTGTCGCTGCTCTTCAGCAAAGTTAGATTGAGGGAACAGTGTATGATTAGTGTTATTAACATGTTCGATATGGGTTAGGAACCATTCTGCTGCATGAATAATGGTATTGGGAACCTGTGATATTTACAAGAATATAGAGGTGAAATATATGTACGAAAACAGAAATCTAAGTAAGATTTGAAGCCCAGAAGGTCATTTGTCCCTTGATTGGGATACTTAGCGTTGAATTACATTCTGCACAGATGTTTCAGATAAATCGATATACAATGGCATAGGACCTTTCACCTTGGATGATTGAATGTAGAAGAGAACATCCAGTCAAAAAGTGATAGTGGGTAGGATTAGGAAGATAGTCGGTAGGTTTAGGAAGAAAAATGAGTGTAGGATTTGGAACAAAAGTTCTTTAGAAGTAGGGTATCGCTAAGAGAGTGAATGTAAATATCAGCACATGTGACGAGGAAGTCACAATGATTAACTGGGGAAAATATGTAGGAAAGCAGATATCAATAGAGACATTACAAAATCAGGCAAAGTATAAAGTGAGTGACAGGATTAGACATTTTCAACATGGTTGAGTTTGAATATATAATCTTTGGAAGAAACAAATATGTAGTCACCAATAGGATTTTTATTTGAGAGCATTAGGCAACCTGGACATGGATGTTTTTAGTAATCCATGTTCACTTTCCATTTAGGTTTTGTACAATCATAAGTGTGACCTTTGCTTTTTGTGTCCAGAATATTACTGTGATAAAATGTATATGTAGATCAGGTGACATGAGTATTTCTTCCACCATTTCTGGGAGCTATATTTTGAGGACGTATAAATTAGTATTGGGGGTACAAAGAGGTGTACCTGTGTCTATGAATATAGAGATAATTCGTGAATAGACTGTACTGTGAATAAATAATATAACTGGTTCCACTTTAAATAATGGATTGAATTGATATCTGAAACTAAGTAAGAAATCTTATATTGATATAGAACCATTCATTCCAACCAGTTACACATCTAATGGTAATATTAGTGTTATGGTTTATTGTGACGGGTTTGTGAGTTTTGCTTCAAATGTGATAATGGAAATTGAAAATAATGTGTTTGGAAAGAAGTCTCATGAAAAGAGCAGTCAAGAAACATGGAGGAATACATGTGTTCTCAAGCAGGAAGTGATTGAAAGTGAAACAAATGCCTATAAATTTGCGAAATTTTGATGAGACATATATGCTATGATGTGCATAAACTGAAGAAATAGTAATGTACCAGTGTTGAATAAAAATGAACGTCAAAATGCACATCATGTCTACTTGCATTGATGTTCAACTGGGTCAGTTACTGTAGAAATATTAGGATTTTGGGGGGGGATTAATAATACAATTTATTTTAGCACTAGCATGCCACAGAATGTAGAGGAAAGATCAATGGATTTTTAGTTATAGCACTAATAATCTAACATTTAGTGACTATTTTGGATAGTCTAAAATTACATAAGGCTATGTAACATAATTTTTTTTATTTAACATTCATCAAAGCTTGGAATTTTCATAATATTTCTTCCTTTTTATTTTTTATTTTTTCAGTTGTTGATTGACCTTCATTTTGTTTATTTGTATGTGGTGCTGAGAATAGAACCATGTGCCTTACACATGCTAGAAAAGCATGTTACCACTGAGCCACAAACCCAGCCCCTCCACTTTTTTCTTAACATCATACACTCATGTCCCTCTTCTTTACTCACTTTCTTCCCCATTTTCCCCCTTCTCTCCCTTCCTTTTTCGTTTCCCCTCCATATCTATTTTTCTCTCATGTCATTACAAACAGTAGTATGCTATGAAATTTAAGTTTAAGACTGTTTTTTATAGTCATTCTTTTTCTTGAGAAAATCTAAAAATTATAATCACCTGATAGATATATTACAATACATTTATTACACATATGTATCTATATTCATGCATATGCATTACATATATTATATATATATACATATATATTTAAAAGTACTTTGATTTTCCTGTTAGAAATAATATAGACCAAGTCTTTCTTAATTCTCAATTCTTCCATAATTAACATCTTACAGTGAAAATCAAATAAACATATTTAAGTAAAAAGGTATCATTCTTATTTATCAATACTGATAATTTAAGGTTTTATATCACATTAAGCTGTAATATGGCATATTAACTCTTATGAATTAGAGAAATTTTATTTGAACAACCTATTATTTAAGGACCATATGCACTGACATTTTAAATGGCGTTCTTGTGATTTCTATTTCTATCAATTGTGTATTAATTGCCAAATACTTATTTTAGTACTTTTCATGTTCATAATTGATATAAAGTCAATTGTTTAATTCTTCTTGTAAGTAGTTACTTATTACAGTAGGGACATTATTAATAATACAACATCTTTATAAGAAAAATGGTACAAATTTATTTTCATGCAAAATTAAGAATAATTGCATGCTCTAAATGTTTGATTGTTGATACATATAATAAAGAGCTTTTGATGAGTCTCTTCCCCAGTAAAACATAAAATGCAAAGATAATGTCCAAATAAAGATAAGAAAAATACACATTATCAGCTAGAAACTATTAAATAAAAGATGAAAAGAACAATCCAACACATAGTACGAACTTGTCAGATGAGGTAGTATTCTGGAAGAATAGCCTAAGACTAGACCTTGTCCATGTCAAAATATTCACGAAAATAATGAAGTATGAAAAGTGTAGAAAATGCTATGAATTTTTCATGAAGATAGGTGAATTATCCTTTCATCTCAATTTATGTGCATTTTCTGGTAAAATAAATTTGTGATATTTACAACTACACAAAACAAAGTTTCTGCATAGCAAAATGAATACATCTGAACCCATTTTTAGCTGATTTCTTCCCACTAAATTTTAAACCTTTATTTATTTATTTATTTATTTATTTTTATTGGTTGTTCAAAACATTACAAACCTCAAGATATATCATCTTTCATACATTTGACTGAATTGGGTTATGAACTCCCATTTTTTCCCCAAATATGAATTGTAGAATCACATCGGTTACACATTCACACTTTTACATAATGGCATATTAGTGACTGTTGTATTCTGCTACCTTTCCTATCCCCTACTATCCACCCTCTCCTCCCCTCCCATCTTCCCTCTCTACCTCATCTGCTATTGTTCAATTCTCTCCATTGTTTCCCCCCCACTTCCCCTCACAACATTTTATATGCGATTTTGTGTAACATTGAGGGTCTCCTACAATTTTCATAAGCTTTCCCTTCTCTCTCCCTTTCTCTCCCCCCATTCGTCTTTGTTTAATGTTAATATTTTCCTCATGCTCTTCCTCCCTGTTCTGCTCTTATTTGCTCTCTTTATATCAGAGAAGACATTTGGCATTTATTTTTTAAGGACTGGTTAGCTTCGCTTAACATAATATTCTCTAATGCCATCCATTTCCCTGCAAATTCTATGATTTTGTCATTTTTGTGCTGTGTAATACTCCATTGTGTATAGATGCCACATTTTTTTTATCCATTAATCTATTGAAGGGCATCTAAGTTGGTTCCACAGTCTAGCTATTGTGAATTGTGCCGCTATAATCATTGATGTGGCAGTATCCCTATAGTACGCTCTTTTAAGATCCTCAGGGAACAGTCCAAGAAGGGTGATAGCTGGGTCAAATGGTGGATCCATTTCCAGCTTTCCCAGGAATATCCATACTTCTTTCAAAATTGGCCTCACCAATTTGCAGTCCCACCAGCAGTGTACAAGTGTACACTTTTCCCCACATCCTCGCCAACACTTATTGTTGTTTGACTTCATAATGGCTGCTCGTCTTACTGGAGTAAGATGGTATCTTAAGGTGGTTTTGATTTGCATTTCTCAGACTGCTAGAGATGGTGAGCATTTTTTCATGTACTTGTTGATTGATTGTATGTCCTCCTCTGTGAAGTGTCTGATTAGGTCCTCGGCCCATTTGTTGATTGGGTTATTTGTTATCTTATTGTTTAATATTTTGAGTTCTTTGTATATTCTGCATATTAGGGCTCTATCTGAAGTGTGAGGGGTAAAAATTTGTTCCCAGGATGTAGGCTCTCTATTTACCTCTCTTATTGTTTCTCTTCTTGAGAAAAAAACTTTTTAGTTTAAGTAAGTCCCATTTGTTTTTTTCTTGTTATTAACTCTTGGGCTATTGATGTCTTATTAAAGAATTTGGAGCCTGACCCCACAGTATATAGATCGTAGCCAACTTTTTCTTCTATGAGACGCAGTGTCTCTGATTTGATATCTAGCTCCTTGATCTATTTTGATTTAACTTTTGTGCATGGTGAGAAAACGGGATTCAGTTTCATTTTGTTGCATATGGATTTCTAATTTTCCCTGCACCATTTGTTGAAGATGCTATCCTTCATCCATTGCATGTTTATAGCCACTTTATCAAATATAAGAAAGTTGTAATTTTGTGGATTGGTTTCTCTGTCCTCCATTCTATACCATTTGTCCACCTGCCTGTTTTCGTACCAGTACCACACTGTTTTTGTTACTATTGCTTTGTAGTAAAGTTTGAACTCTGGTATCGCTATACCTCCCGATTCACACTTCCTGCTTAGAATTTCTTTTGCTATTCTGTGTCTTTTGTTTTTCTATATGAATTTCATGATTGCTTTATCATTTCTACAAGAAATGCCATTGGGATTTTGATTGGCATTGCGTTAAACCTGTATAGAACTTTGGGTAATTTCGCCATTTTGATGAATTTAGTTCTGCCTATCCATGAACAGGGTACATTTTTCCATCTTCTAAGATCTTTTTCTATCTCTCTCTTTAGGGTTCTGTGGTTTTCACCTCTTTTGTTAGGTTGATTTCCAAGTATCTTATTTTCTTTGAGGATATTGTGAATGGAGTGGTTTTCCTCATTTCAATTTCAGAAGTTTTGTTGCTGATATACAGGAATGCCTTTGATTAATGCGTGTTGGTTTTATATCCTTCATTTATTAACTCTAGCAGTTTCTTTGTAGACCCTTTTGGGTCTGTTAAATATATTACCATGTCATCCACAAATAGCAATAATTCAAGTTCTTCTTTTCCTATTTTTATGCCTTTAATTTCTTTTGTCTGTCTAATTTCTCTGGCTAGTATTTCAAGAACTAAATTGAATAGAAGTGGTGATAGAGGGCATCCCTGTCTTGTTCCAGATTTCAGAGGGAATGCCTTCAGTTTTCTCCATTTAGGATGATCCTAGCCTGAGGTTTAGCATATATAGCTTTTACAATGTTGAGGTAAGTTCCTGTTATTTCTAGTTTTTCTAGTGTTTTGAACATAAAGGGATGCTGAACTGTGTCGAATGTTTTTACTACATCTATCGAGATGATCATATGGTTCTTGTCCTTAAGTCTATTGATGTGGTGAATAGCATTTATTGATTTCCGTATATTGAACCAGCCTTGCATTCCAGGGAAGAATCCTACTTGATCATGGTGCACAACTATTTTGATATGCTTTTGGATTCAATTCACACGGATTTCATTGAGAATTTTTGCATCCAAGTTCATTAGAGATATTGGTTGTAATTTTCTTTTTTGAAGTGTCTTTGTCTGGTTTTGGGATCAGGGTGATTTTGGACTCCGAGAATGAATTTGGAAGAGCTCCTTATTTTTCTATTTCTTGATATAGCTTGAAAAGTATTGGTACTAATTCTTCTTTGAAGGTTTTTTTGAACTCTGCTCTATACCCATCAGGTCCAGGGCTTTTTTTGGTTGGTAGTATTTTGATGGCTTCTTCTATTTCTTCCTTTGTTTTTGGTCTGTTTAAATTGTGTGTGTCTTCCTGACTGAATCTGGGCAGATCGTATGACTTAAGAAATTTGTTGATATTTTTACTATCTTCTATTTTATTGGAATATAGGGTTTCAAAATACTTTCTAATTATCTTCTGTATTTGTGTACTGTCTGTTGTGATATTGTCTTTTTCATTCCATATGTTAGTAATTTCAGTTGTCTCTCTTCTTCTCATCCTTAGCATGGCTAAGGGCCTGTAAATCTTATTTATTTTTTCAAAGAACCAACTTTTAGTTTTATCAATTTTTTCAATGTTTTTTTTTTGTTTCAATTTCGTTGATTTCTGCTCTAATTTTAATTATTTCTTGTCTTCTACTACATTTGCTGTTGTTTTGCTCTTCCTTTTCTAGGTTTTTGATGTGTACTGTGAGTTTATTTATTTGTTGTTTTATTCTTTTTTTGAGGAAAGAACTCCAAGAAATGAATTTCGCTCTTAAAACTGCCTTCTTTGTGTCCCATAGATTCCAGTACGATGTGTCTGTATTGTCATTTGATTCTAAAAATATTTTTATCTCCTCCTTTATGTCTTCTGTAACCCATTGATCATTCAGTAGAATATTGTTCATTTTCCATGTGATGTAGGATTTTTCCTTCCTTCTTTTATCATTGATTTCCAGTTTCATTCCATTATGATCAGATATGGTGCATGGTATTTTCTCCACGCCTTTATATTTACTAAGAGTTGCCCAATGGCATAATATATGGTCTAACTTGGAGTAGGATCCATGTGCTGCTGAGAATAAAGTGTATCCACTTGATGATGGTTGATGTATTCTATATATGTCGGTTACGTCAAGGTTATTGATTGTGCTGTTGAATTCTATAGTTTCTTTATTCAGTTTTTTATAGAGGATCTGTCTAATGGCGAGAGCGGTGTGTTGAAGTCACCCATAATTATTGTGTTGTAGTCTATTTGACTCTTGAACTTGAGGCGAGTTTGTTTTATGAGCATTGCAGCTCAATTGTTTGGTGCATACCAATTGATAATTGTTATGTCTTGTTGGTGGATGGTTCCTTTTAACAATATATAGTGTCCTACTTTATCCCTTTTGATTAATGTAGGTTTGAAGTTGATTTTATATGATATGAGTATGGCCACTCCTGCTTGCTTCCGAGGGCCATATGAGTGGTATGATTTTTCCCAACCTTTCACTTTCAGCCTGTGTATGTCTTTACCTTTCATATGAGTCTCTCGAAGGCAGCATATTGTTGGATTTATTTTTTTGATCCAGGTTACTAGCCTATGTCTCTTGATTGGTGAGTTTAGATTTTTAACATTTAAGGTTACAATTGAAATATGATTTGTACTTCCAGTCATGTTTATTTATTTATTTATTTTAATTTGGGTAGTTTTTACTTTTTGGTTTTTTTCTTACCCCTTTACTGAGATACCTCCCGCTGTTAGTTTTGGGCACTATTTTTCAATTCCTCTTCTTGTAGTATTTTGCTCAAAATGCTTTGCAGTGCTGGTGTTCTGTCTGCGAATTCTTTTAGCTTTTATTTATCAGGAAGGACTTAATTTCATTGTCAAATCTGAAGCTTAATTTTGTTGGATACAGTATTCTTGGTTGGAATCCATTATTTTTCAGTGTTTGAAATACATTGTTCAAAGATCTTCTCGCTTTCAATGTCTGTGATGAAAAATCAATTGTTAACCTTATTGGTTTACCCCTGAATGTTATCTGCCTACTTTCTTTCGTAGCTTTTAATATTCTCTCCTTGTTCTGTATGTTGGCTATCTTCATAATTATATGTCTTGGAGTTTGTCTATTATGGTTTTGAATGTTTGAGGTCCTGTAGGCTTCCAGGATATGGCAATCCATTCCATCTTTCATCTCTGGGAAGTTTTCTAGAATTATTTCATTTAATATGTTGTTCATTCATTCGGTTTGAATTTCTATGCCTTCTTCTATCCCGATGACTCCCAATTTTGTTTTTTTATGACATCCCATATCTCTTGAATAGTTGCTCATGGGATTTAAGCATGTTTTCTGTGTTGACTATATTCTTTTCAAGTTGACAAACTTTGTCTTCATTATCTGATGTTCTGACTTCTACTTGATCTAGTCTATTTGTAATATTCTTGTTTGAGTTTTTAATTTGGTTTATAGTTTCCTGCATTTCTAGAATTACTGTATGATTTTTTAAAAGATCTCTATCTCCTGGTAAAGCTTGTTCTTTGCCATTTGAATTTGTTTGTTTAATTCATTTTCAAAATATACTTTTATCCTTAGACTTGCTGCCTCATGTCTTCTCTCTTATTCCTTTCCATCTGAGTTAGGTATGACTTAAGTTTTTTCCCTATCCCTGTTTCTGATGCTTCTAGGTTCTCCTGTAGTATTAAGTTGTCCTTCATTGTTTGTACACCTTGTTTTCCCTTGTTTTTTCATGATGTTCACGTCATTTTCCAGCTCTATTTGATTGCTGTGTTTCTGCTCTCTTCTATAGATTTGTTATGGGTTTATATATCTCTGTTTTCTCTCCTTTGTGTTGCTAGACTATGCCTGCTTAAGTGGATTCCGCTGTTAAGGAATTCTGACGGCCGAGCTCCAGTGATGTCACCTCTCTGCTGTGGTGGGCCCCAGGCTCCTTGCCGGAGTGTCCGAATTGGGTGGGTGGACTGGATTGTCTCTGGTTGGTTTCAGCTCCCGGTCGCTGGCAGGCCGGCAGTCTCCAGCCACCCAGTAGCGCGGGCAGCTTGTGGTCTGTCTTCAGCTGGTGGGTGATCTCTAGCCACACAGTTGCGCGTTCGGTCGCCGGCAGGCGCGCGTTCTCCAGCCGTCAAGACATAGCGTCAGCAGGTGGGCTGGCGCCAGCAGGAAGGTGGTCTCCAGTTGCCCAGTCACACTGGCAGTGGGCCGGCGTTCTCCAGCCAGCCAGTCAGGAGGGCCTGGCCTCTAGTCCCCTGGTTTATCCTGCTAGTCCTGATTTCTCCTGCTAGACCAGATTTCTCCTGAGTGATGCTTCTCGGCAGCTCAAAATGTTCTCTGGGTCTGCCGTTTGTTGGGTGGGGAGGGTGTCTATTGGGAACCCTGGAACTCTATTGTTTTAATTTTTTTCGCTTGCCCATCACCCCGCACTGGCTAGACAAGTTTCATTTTTGCCGCTGATGGGAAGGGGAGATGAAGGTCAGGTGCCTCTAGTTTTCCCCCAGTCTTTATGCAGACTTGCTCTGATTATTCCTCCCCCAAAAGCCTAGGAGATATTTTATGCGAATTCCCCTCTGTATGTGAGATGAGCTGAGAAACACACACCTGTTTTATTCTTGCAATCTGTCAGGGAGTGGTGGTGGTTACTTCAGCTCTCCAAGATGGTGGCTGTTGGTTTCCTTTGTGGAGTTTCTGCTTTGGGGCATAGAAATGTACTGCTAACTTCCCCGTCTGAAATCCCGAATTCAGCTGGGGGCTCAGTGGATGCTCAGCCAGCAGGATTCCACAGAATCCGCAGCAACGTTTCTCCCTGCTTGCTGGTCGCTTCTCGGTGGTGCCTCACCATTTGTAGACACAGGGCAGGTCACGCGGATCAATCAGAATGGATCTCCAGTTGCACAAGTGGCTTGTGTTTGAGACTCAATTACCGGACCTCGGTGGTGGAAATCATTCTTCTAGGTTTTGGTAAACACCCATTTTCCTGTAAGATCCTAACAAGATAGTTTTTCATTGCTCAAACTCGTTATTCACTTGCGCAGTGGCAGGGTACACTGGGTGTGATACACTGTCTTCACAGCCATCTTGCAATGCCGAAATATTAGGATTTGGATGCACCATTTACTGAAAACTGTTTCAGTACTAGGAAAAAATATGTATTTCAGGTGGATGAATATTTCTGAGAATAATTTTTTAAAAATTGGATTATAAATCCACATACATGAATATGAATGAATTTAGGGAGTGCAAAATAAGACACAAATATTTCATATTTTGAAAAACCTGGAGAGGATATATATATATATATATATATATATATATATACACACACACACACACACAGACATTAAAAACTAGCAATATATATGCCAATCAAAATTCATCATGAAATACATATCATCCACAGACCCAAAAATATTCATATACTGAACATGGATTTATGTATAATGTTGTTCAACTAGGAGGCTTACCCATAGGTTGAATTTTCAGTTCCAACAGCATTTAGGAGGAGTGATCTCTTCTCACAATTTGTATTTGCCAAGTCAGTCACCTCACAAAAATGTACGTGTGATACCAGGTACAATTCTATATGTGCATATAAAATTACATGTGCTGAATAGGCTACAGAGAAAAGGAGACAGGAATTCACATATTTGTTAACTTTCAAAACACACGGAGAACTATTTCAACAAAAAAAATGACTAGATTTATAACTCCTACCCTATATAATGCAAAAGGTAATTCCAACTATACACCATGCCTCCTCTGAACTGCTTGTATTTCTATTCTGTTTTGGTTATTATTCTCTATCATATTACGATTAGTAGTCAGAGTCTAGTATGGTAGGGGTTAGAGTCAGGGATTCAGTATTTCGAATGGAAAATTGGAAAATGTATCCAATGTGTATGCAAATATGTGCCACACAAAATCTTCCCACTCCTCCAGAACAATGGCTTGACATTATCTTCGCCCCAAGTAAGACATAATTAGAGGAGAAGAATTAGAAAATCAGTGAATACTTCTCTGGAATGTAATATGCTAAGAAGTTCACTACCTTGAAGGTGGTACAGGAGTTTCCAAAAGTAAGGGACAGGGTGAACACTCCATAAACATGGAGCTCTGCTGGCCTAAAGACTTCTTGAGAAATTTCCTCTGAGGTTGGGCACTTGAAACATATGTTGTTATGAGGAGCTTTAGCTTCCTTTGTACTGAGATCATCAAAGCTGGGTCTGCACCTATGTGACCTGTAAAACATAGTTTCTTATTTTCCAATTAACATGAGACACCAGTCCTGAATTTGATCTTTGTAGGTAAACTGTGGCCACTGGGTTCTAAGTGTCTCCCTGTGTGGACTGTGAAGCCATTTGTTCATCCTCCAATTTTCATGGTGTTTCTTGCTGCTGTATTTGCTTATGAAGTAAAAAAAAGATCACCTGGGACACAGTGCTTGAGGGAGTTCTGTCACGTGTGGTGGGTCAGGGTCTGCAAGAGAATATACCAACAATGCTTCTATTCCACATAGCTTTTCCCCTTGACCACAGCAACATAATTCTCAACATTGCCCTGAAACCTCTCTATATAACAAGATACCATTACATATAAGGGTCTGCTGGCTGCACCGTGTCAGTCACAAGGCATTTGGAAGCCAATGGAAGATCAACATGGCCCCACCACAGATGTTTTATCACACACCTCCCCTCCTCTGATCTAGGCCCACTACTCAGCAGGCTCCAATTTACTGGCATCTCTGTTATACACCATTTTGATGAAACCTAGTCAATCAAGGCACTGTCTGGTATACTCATGATCAGCAACCGGTTTTCCAAATTTTCTCCAGTGCCACCTGGTCATGGAAATTTCAATAATTTTATTGTATTTATCTAGCCATTTTTCACGGATGAAGATGGAGGCACTGTGGATTTCAATTTGTACAGGAACCATTAAATGATGAGAAACCTCATTTCGATGAATGCTCTGTAGAACTGTTAAAGACAAGGCTTCCCAGGGAGTGGCCAAAAAGTCACATGAAATCAGACCCATTGAGGTCTACAATGTGAGGTCCATGTGTGTTTTGACTGTCACCTATGCCTACCAAGTCTTTCAGAAAAAAAAATCATGTGGTATCCTGGCTGAGATTCCCAGTGCTCTGTGGAAAGCCACCCTGGGCCTAGATCTCAGTTTCCAAGGGAGACTCTCATGCGTGCCCTCCTAGAATCCCAACACAATTCATGGCACAAGTTCTCTGAGATCAGATCCAGAATGCACTCTCTAAGTGTAATCACACCAGAGTTCAAGCCCATGTGGACCCAGGCATCTCCTTTAACAGCCACATAATGACCACAATTAAACCAAAACACTCCCACATGGCCCTCATCTTTTTCCATATAGATACTCATCATAACCTCTGGCTGGAGGTTTCCATGAGGGGCACATTCCAAGACAGTGTCCAAAATAAGCTCCCTTGCCCCTCATTTGCCTAAAGTCAGGGTGGCCTGGACATACTTCCTGTGAACCCGGAGTGATCAAATAGGCATGCCGTTAATACTGCACCGCTTCTTCAATTTGAGGCCTACTGAGTTAGAGGTATAGATTCTTTATGTAAATTAGAGTCATGAGAAAACCCAAGCACCTTTGCAGGGCTTTGAAGAACTCAATTGACACAAAGGATCCCTATTCTCACTTGATAGAGGTCAGGAACCTCACAGAGGAAAGCGAGACTTTATCCACAATGACTGGTGTATTTGCCATTTTGGTTTTGGATGCACACATGGGATCTTTCTTTAGATCCATCTGGTGCTGAGAATCTAAGCCACAACCTCACACAGGGCCAAGATGCTAATTCAGACACATCCCTTTCCAAAGCAATTAAGCAAAGAGCCACAGGTGATGCCCAATCATTTCCATTTGAAAACTGTTTACTTCAGGCTTCACAAAGGGGTGGCCAGAGCAAGAACTTCCTGACATTCAGTTCATCAGAACAATATATAAGCAAAATGCCCAAAGCAGGGTTTTTCCACTGAGATTTTCCTGGTCACACTGATATCTGAGTTTTTTGAGATGCTCGCCATTCCCTTCAGCTATCCAGTACATGGCCATGTCACAGAGCTTGGAGGTGGTATATATGTTGGACACAAAACCATGATCCTATTCTGGAGAGTGAACAGAGTTCATGAATAAACCTGGAAATTAGGAATGTATTAGGTTATGCCCATCTTTAAGTAAAGCCGCAATCCATTCATAAATTGGGCAGGATGAAATGGGAAGCTTTCTACTAGACAGGACACATCCATTGATGCACTCTCTTTTCTAATGTCTACAACCACGGACACCATGGGATACACAGACATAGAAACACTCTCCTTTTCAAACGACTTACGAGAAACAGTTCACTCCAAACCAAACAAACCACCTTTTTTTCCTATTCTCACAACATGAGACAAAATCACAAACTCACAACCACACCCACAAAGGCACCTTTTTACCCTAAGTAGGTCTGTGACTCTATGGAGTGTCCTCTGACTGGTGGGCCACACAATGTTCCCCCGAAATGTCCTGTCCTGTCTCAGATATGGTCTCCTTGGCCATCTCTATGAAGTTGTCAGGAGCCAGCGGTGGGCCACTATCTGCTTTTTCAGGAAAGGCCCCTCTTCAGAGCTCTCTTGGCTTTTGGCCATTCTAACATCAGTAGGTACAAAGAAAGACTGACTCTGTCCTTGGTAATTCCAAACAAGTGAACCCACTGGGACTGGTACTGGGACTGGCTCTGTGTGCCTGGCTTCCAGGATTCTAAGTTCAGAGAGTTCCATCACCAAGGGAGTAAGGTGAGGTCACTTCCTTCAGGAACTGAATGAGGTCACTGCCTTGGCAAACACTTTATCCTAACAGTTGCTTCCAAGTGTCTCATTAGATGGAGGCTTCCCCTACTTCCTGTGAAACATTCACAAGTTAGAATGGTATATCAACCATAGGAACCCGGTAATAGCTCTCCACACAGGCCTGGTTTGGTCCATCTCCTCTACATTGAGAAGAGAGGTTCTGATTCAGACACATCCCGTCATCCTGACCAGGTATTTTGCCATGGAAGATTACTTTTGCTTTCTCAGGTCCTCCATAGCTGACTACATATTCTCCAGGGATCATTTCTGCATTGAACTTGTGGTTCTCAACAGGTGAAAGATCCCCTACATTCCTGTATTGTAAGACCAACTCTGTCCCTGCTCTTCTTTAAATTTACATTGAGGGAACAGTGTATTGTTAGGGTTAATAAAATGTTTGATTTGGGTTAGAAATCATTCTGCTGGATGAATAATGGTATTGGGAACCTGCGATATTTTTAAAAATATAGAGGTGAAATATATAAATGAAAAAAGAAAGTCTAGGTAATTTTGAAGCCCAGAGGGGCAATGGGCCCTTCATTGGGATACTTAGCTTTGATTTACGTTGTGCACAGATATCTCAGATAAATCGATATACAATGGCATAGGACCTTGTTCCTTTTATGATTAAAATTCGAAGAGAACATCCAGTCAAAAAGGGATAGTAAGTAGGATTAGATAGATATTCGGTAGGTTAACAAAGAAGAGTGAGTATAGGATTTGGAACAAAAGTGCTTTAGCAATAGGGTTTGGGTTAAAGTGTGAAAGTAAATATCAGCACACTTGAAGGGTCAGTCACAATGATGAACAGTGGAAAATATGTAGGAAAGCAGATATCAATAGAGATATTACAAAATCAACAAATGGGCCAAGGACCTGAACAGACACTTCTCAGAAGAAGACATACAATCAATTAATAAGTACATGAAAAAATTCTCACCTTCTCTAGCAGTCAGAGAAATGCAAATCAAAACCACCCTAAGATACCATCTCACTCCAGTAAGATTGGCAGCCATTAGGATGTCAAACAATAATATGTGCTAGCGAGGATGTGGGGAAAAGGGTACACTTGTACATTGCTGGTGGGACTGCAAAATGGTGCGGCCATTATGGAAAGCAGTATGGAGATTCCTGGGAAAGCTGGGAATGGAACCACCATTTGACCCAGCTATCGCCCTCCTCGGACTATTCCCTGAGGACCATAAAAGAGCATGCTATAGGGATACCGCCACATCAATGATCATAGCAGCACAATTCACAATAGGCAGACTGTGGAACCAACCTAGATGCCCTTCAATAGATGAATGGATAAAAAATAATGTGGCATCTATACACAATGGAGTATTATGCAGCACTAAAAAATGACAAATTCATGGAATTTGCAGGGAAATGGATGGCATTAGAGCAGATTATGCTAAGTGAAGCTAGCCAATCCTTAAAATACAAATGCCAAATGTCTTCTTTGATTTAAGGAGAGCAATTAAGAACTGAACAGAGGGAAAGAGCATGAGGAAAATATTAACATTAAACTGAGACAAGTGATGGGAGGGAAAGGGAGAGAGAAGGGAAATTGCATGGAAACGGAAAGAACCCTCATCGTTATACGAAATCACATATACGATGTTGTGAGGGGAAAGGGGGGGAAGGGAGAGAACGGAACAACAACAGATGAGGTAGAGAGGGAAGATGAAAGGGGAGGGGAGGGGGGATAGTAGGGGATAGAAAAGTCAGCAGAATACAACAGTCACTAATATGGCATTATGTAAACATTGTGAATGTGTAACTGATGTGATTCTGCAATCTGTATTTGGGGTAAAAATGGAAATGCATAACTCACTTGAATCAAATGTATGAAAGATGAAAAAAAAATTAAAAAAGTACTAAATTGGCTCATCGTAACAATAAAAAAAGAGATATTACAAAATCAGGCAAAGTATAAAGTGAGTGATATGATTAGATATTTGCAACAGGGTTGATTTTGAATATATAATCTTAGGAAGAAACAAATATGTAGTCACCAATAGGATTGATATTTGAGAGCATTAGGCAACCTGAACATGGAAGTAATCCATGTTCACTTTCCATTTAGGCTTTAGTACAATAATAAGTGTGAACTTTGCATTTTGTGTCCAGAATATTACTGTGATAAAATGTACATGTAGATTAGGTGACATGAGTATTTCTTTCACCATTTCTGCGAGTAATATTTTGAAGACATATACATAAGTATTGGTTGTACAAAAAGCTGTACCCTGTGTCTATGAATATACAGATAATGCATGAATAGACCATACTGTGAATAAATAGTATAGCTGGTTCCACTTTAAATAATGGATTGAATTGATATTCACAAAGGAGTGGTCTGAGGCAAAAACCTTCCTGAAATTCAGGGCAACAGAACAATAGGTAAACAAAACGCACAAAGCAGGGTTTCTCCACTGAGACTTTCCTGTTCACACTGATATCTGAGTTTTCTGAGATGCTCGCCTTTCCCTTCAGCTATCCAGTACATAGCCATATCACATAGCTTGGAGGTAGTACATATCTTGGACACAAAACAATGAGGCAATTCTGGAGAGTGTCCAGAATTCAGGATGTAAACAGAAACTTTGAAAGATAGCAGGTGTTTCCCTTCAATAAGGAAAGCTGCAGTCCATTAATAAATCAGGCAGGATGAATGTTGCGAAGCTTTCTCCTAGACAGGACACATCCATTGATGCATTTTCTTTTCTAATGTCTACAACCACAGACAGAGTGGGATACACAGACATAGAAGCACTCGCCTTGTCAAAGGACTTACTAGAAACAGTCCACGCCAATTCAAACAAACAGCCTTTCTTACATCTTCTCAGAACTTGAGAAAAAACCATACACACACCTACACCCACAAAGGCACCTCCTTTGTGGAGTGTCCTCTGAATGGTGGGCCATACTATATTCCCCCAAAATGGCCTGTTGTATCTCAAATCTGGTCTCCTTGGCCAACTCTGTGCAGTTGTCAGGAGCCAGCGGTGAACCAATACCTGCTTTCTCAGAAAGGTCTTTCTTCAGAGCTTTCCTGGCATTTGGCCATTCTCACATCTGTTGGTACTAAGAAAGACTGACTCTGTGCTTGGTAAATTGAAACAAGTGAGACCACAGGGACTGGGACTGCGACTGGCTCTGGGTGCCTCTCTTCCAGGATCCCAAGTTCAGAGAGTTCCATCACCAAGGAAGTGAAGTGAGGTCACTTCCTTCAGGAACAGAATGAGGTCACTGCCTTGGCAACCTCTTTGTCCTAACAGTAACTTCTAAGGGTCCCATGAGATGGAGTCTGTCCCTTCTTTCTGTCACACTTTCACAAGTTAGAATGGTATATCAACCATAGGCACCTGGGAAGAGCTCTCCACACAGGCCTGATTTGGTCCATCTTCTCTACATTTAGAAGATAGAGGTTGATTCAGACACATCCATTCATCATGATCAGGTTGTTTACCATAAAAGATGACTTTTCCTCTCTCAGGTCCTTCATAGCTGCCTATATCTTCTCCAGGGATCATTTCTGCATGGACCTTTGATGTTCTCAGAAGGTGGAAGATCCCCTACATTCCTGTATTGTAAGACCAACTCTGTCCCTCCTCTTTTGTAAACTTAGATTGAGGGAACAGTGTATGTTTAGGGTTAATAACATGTTTGATTTGGGTTAGGAATATCTCTGCCCCATGAATAATGGTATTGGGAACCTGTGATATTTACAAGAATATATAGGTGAAATGTAAGTATGAAAACAGAAATCTAGGTAAGATTCGAAGTCAGAAGGGCATTGGGTCCTTGAGTGGGATTCTTAGGTTTGAATTATGTTCTGCATATATGTCTCCGACAAATTGAAATACAATGGTTTAGGACCTTATACCTTGGATGATTAATTGTCGAAGAGAACATCGAGTCAAAAAGCAATAGTCAGTAGGATTAGGAAGATAGTCAGTAGGTTTAGAAATAAGAGTGAGTATAGGATTTAGACCAAAATTTCTTTAGCAATAGGGTCTCGGGTAGACATTGAATGTAAATATCAGCATATGTGAAGTGTCAGACACAATGATGAACTGGGGAATATATGTAGGAAAGCAGATATCAATAGAGATATAAGGAAATCAGGCAAAGTATAAACTGAGTGATAGGATTAGACATTTTCAACAGGCTTGAAGTTGAATATATAATCTTAGAAAGAAACAAATATGTAGTCACCAATAGGATTTACATTTGAGAGCATTAGGCAACCTGGATATGGTTGTTTTTAGTAATCCATGCTCACTTTCCATTTAGGCTTTGATACAATCATGAGTATGACCTTTGTTTTTTGTGTCCAGAATATTACTGTGATAAAAAAAGAAATATATATATATATATATATATATATATATATATATATATATATATATATATATATAAGGTGACATGTTTATTTCTTCTACCATTTTTGGGAGCAATGTTTTGAAGAGGTATAAATTAGTATTGGGGGAACAAAGAGGTGTACACTGTGTCTATGAATATAGAGATAATGCATTAATAGACCATACTGTGAATAAATAGCATACCTGGTTCCAACTTTAATAATGGATTGAATTGAAATGTGAAAATGTACAGAAAATCTTATATTGATATTCACACATTCATTCCAACCACTTATACATCTAATGGTAATATTAATGTTATGGTTTATCTTGAAGAGTGTGTGGGTTTAGCTTCAAAATTCATTATGGAAATCGAAAATAATGTGTTTGGAAAGAAGTCTCATGAAAAGACCAGTCAAGTAACATGGAGGAATACATGTGTTCTGAAGCAGGAAGTGATTAAAAGTGAAACAAATTTCTATAAATTTCTGAACTTGTGAATGAAATATATAACCTATGATGTGCAAAAACTGAAGAAATAGTAATGTACCAGTGTTGAATTAAAATGAATGTCAAAATAGACATCATGTCCCATAGGAATATACTTGCATTGATGTTAAACTGGGTCAGTTACTGTAGAAATATTAGGATTTGTAAGCACCATTGATTGAAGTTAGTTTTCAGCACTGGGAAACAAATATGTATTTCAGGTAGATGATTATTTCTGAGAATAATCTTGTGAAAAGTTGATTATAAATCCACATACATGAACATGAATGAATTTACGGAGTGTATATAAGACAAATATATTTCATATTTTATAAAATCTGTAGAGTGTATGTATATATATATATATATATATATATATATATATATATATATATAGACAAAAAACACAAAAATTCATTAAAAAGTATCAATATATATATGCCAATCGTAATTCATCATGTAATATATATCACCCTCAGATGCAAAAATATTTATTTTACTAAACATGGGTTTATGTATAATATTGTTCTAATAGGAAGCTCACCCATAGTTTGGATTTTCAGTTCCAACAGCGTTTAGGAGGACTGATCTCTTCTTACAATTTGTTTCTGCCAAGTCAGCCAACTCATAAAAATATACGTGTGATACCAAGTAGGAATCTATATGTGCATATAAAAAGTACATGTGCTGAGTAGGCTACAGAGAAAGGGAGACAGGAATTCACATATTTGTTAACTTTAAAAACGCATGGAGAGAGCTGGGGATGTGGCTCAAGTCGTAGCGCGCTCGCCTTCCATGCGTGCGGCATGGGTTCGATTCTCAGCACCACGTGCAAACAAAGATGTTGTGTCCGCCGATAACTAAAAAAATAAATATTATAGAATTCTCTCTCTCCTCTCTAACTCTCTCTTTAAAAAAAAACACATGGAGGACTATTTCAATTAAAAATTGAGTAGATTTATAAAACCGACCCTTTATCATGCTAGAGGGAAGTCCAACTATACACCATGCCTCCTCTGAACTGCTTGTATTTTCATTTTTTTTGTTTATTTTTCTCCATCATATTAGGATTAGTAGTCAGAGTCTAGTAGGGTATGAGTTAGTGTCAGGGATTCAGTATTTCGAATGGAAAATTGGAAAATGGATCAATGTGTATGCAAATGTGTACTACAAAAAAATTTTCCCACTCTCATTCAGAACAATGCCTTGACATTACCTTCACCCCAAGTAAGACACAATTAGAGGAGAAGAGTTAGAAAATCTTTGAATACATATCTGAAATTGAAAATGCTTAGGGTTCACAACCTTGGAGATTGTAGAGGAGTTTCCAAAAGTAAGGGACAGTGTAAAAACTCTACAAACATGGAGATTTGCCTGCCTAAAGACGTCTGGAGAAACTGTCTCTAGGTTGGGCACTTGAAATATATGTTTTTGTGAGGATCTTTAGCTTCCTTTCCAGTGAGACCATCAAAGCTGCGTCTTCATCTCTGTGATCTGGAGGACATGGTTTATAATTTTCCAATAAACATGAAGCAGCAGTGCTGAATTCTCTCTTGTATGTAAACTGTGGCCACTGGGGTCTAAGTGTCTCCCCATATGGACTGCAAAGCCATTTTATCATCCTCCACTTTTCCTAATGTTTCTTCCTGCTGCACTCGGAGTTTGGTATTTGCTTCACGAAATACAAGGAGTTCAACTGGGACAGAGTGTTGCCGCGAGTTCTGTCACGTGTGGTGGATCAGGGTCTGCAGGAGAATGCACCAACAGGGCTTGTATACCACATAGGATGCCCCCTTGACCATAGCAACCTGATTCTGAACATTGCCCTGAAACCTCTCCATATAACAAGTTGCCTTTACATATAAGGGTCTGCTCGCTGCACCATGTCAGTCACAAGCCATTTGGAAGCCAATGGCAGATCCACATGGCCCCACCTCAGATGTTTTATCACACATTTGCTCACCACTGCTCTAGGCCCACTACTCAGCAGGATCCAAATTATTGAGATCTCTGTTCTACACCATTTTCATCAAAACCAGTCAATCAAGGCACTGTCTGGTACACTCGTGATCAGCAACAGGACATCCAAATGTTCTTCATTGCCACCTGGTCATTGGAATTTCAAAAATTTCATGGTATTTATCTAGCCAATTTTCAATTATGAAGTTGGAAGCACTATGGCTTTCAAATCATTCAGGAATCATTCAATGGTGAGGAAGCTCATTTCAATGAAAAATTTGAAGAACTCTCACAGGCAAGGCTTCCCAAAGAGTGGCCTAAAAGTCACATGAATCCAGGCCCATCGAGGTCTACAATTGAGGTCCATGTGTGTTTTGACTAGCAAATATGGCTTCCAAGTCTTTCAGAAAAAAATAATTTGATATCCTGGCTGAGATTCCCAGTGCTCTGTGGAAAGCCACCCTAGGACTAGATCTCAGTTTCCAATGGAGATTCTCATGCATGGCCTCCTAAATTCTTAACACAATTCATGGCAATACTTCTTTGATGATTGATCCAGAACTGAGTGTTTAAGGGGAATAACACCAGAGTTTAAGCCCAGGTGGATCCAGTCATCTCTTCCAACTGCCACACGAATGACTACAATTAAAACCAAAACACTTCCACATGGTCCTCACCTTCTTCCAGAGAGACACTCATCATTACCTCTGGCTGGAGTTTTTCATGTGGGACGCATCCCAAGAGAGTGTCCGAAATAATCTTTCTTGCCCCTCATTTGCCTAAAGTCAGGGTGGCATGGTCACCCTTCCTGTGAACCTGGAGTGATCCAATAGGCCTGCTTCTCCAATTTGAGGCCTACTGACTCTCAGGGATAGATTCTTTAAGTGATTTGGAGTCACAAGAAAACACAAGCACCTCTGCAGTTCTTCAAAGAACTCATTTGACCTAAAGGATCCCTATTCTCACTTGATAGAGGTCAGAATCCTAACAGAGGAAGGCAAGAGACTCATCAACAATGACAGATTTTGGCCATTTTTGTTTTGATTGCACACATGCAATCTATCTTTAGATCCATCATGTGCTGAGAATCTAAGCCACAACCTCATACAGGGCCAAGAGGCTGATTTAGACACATCCTTTTACAAGCAATTAAGCAAAGATCCACAGGTGATGCCCATTCATTTCCATTTGAAAACTGTTTTCTTCAGGCTTCACAAAGGGGTGGCCTGAGGCAAAGACCTTCCTGACATTCAGGACAACAGAACCATAGGTAAGCAAATGAACCAAAGCAGGGTTTCTCCACTGAGAATTTCCGGGTCACACTGATATCTGAGTTTTCTAAGATGTTCCCATTCTCTACAGCTATCAAGTATATGGACATGTCTCAGAGCTTGGAGGTGGTACATATCTTGGAAACAAAACCATGAGACTATTCTGGAGAGTGGCCAGAATTCAGGAAGAAAACAGGAACTTAGGAATTTAGTAGGTGTTGCCCATCCATAAGGCAAACCAAAGTCCATTCTTCAATTAGGCAGGATGAATGCTGGGAAGTTTTCTACTAGACAGGACACATCCTTTGATGCCTTCTCTTTTCTAATGTCTACAACCACGGACACAGTGGGATACTCAAGACTTAGAAACACTAGCCTTGTCAAACGACTTACTAGAAACAGTCCACTCCAACCCAAAAAAACTGCCTTTTCTATCTATTCTCAGAACATGAGAGAAAAGCACAAACTCACTGAACACCCACAAAGGCACCTCCTTAACCCAAGTAGGTCTGTGACTATCTGGAGTGTCCTCTAACTGGTGGGCCATACTATGTTCCCCTGAAATGGCCTGTCCTTTCTCAGATCTGGTCTCCTTGGTCAACACTGTGAAGTTGTCAGGAGCCAGTGGTGAACCAATACCTGCTTTCTCAGGAAAGGCCCCTCTTCAGAGCTCTTCTGCCATTTGACAATCCTCATATCAGTCGGTACCAAGGAAGACTGACTCTTTCCTTGGTAAATCCAAACAAGTGAGCCCACTGGGACTGGGACTGGGACTGGCTCTGGGTGCCTGGCTTCCTGCATCACAATTTCAGATTTTTTGATCACCAAGGAAGAGAGGTGAGGTCACTTTCTTTAGGAACTGAAT
The DNA here is from genome assembly GCF_048772815.1 of Callospermophilus lateralis. Taxonomy (NCBI): domain Eukaryota; kingdom Metazoa; phylum Chordata; class Mammalia; order Rodentia; family Sciuridae; genus Callospermophilus; species Callospermophilus lateralis. The sequence continues at coordinate 95,936 of NW_027513698.1, forward strand.
GAGGTCACTACCTTGGCCACCACTTTGTCCTAACAGTTGCTTCGAAAGGTCCCATGAAATTGAGGCTGCCCCTACTTCCTTTGACACTTTCACAAGTTAGAATGGTATATCAACCATAGGCACCTGTAAACAGCTCTCCACACAGGCATGGTTTCATCAGTTCTCTACATTACGAAAGGAGAGGCTGATTCAGACACATCCCTTCATACTGACCCTGTTGTTTGCCATGGAATATGACTTTTCCCCTCTTAGGTCCTTCATAGCTGCCTGCAACTTCTTCAGGGTATAATTTCTGCATGGTCCTTTGATGTTCTCAGCAGGTGGAAGATCCCCTACATTACTGTATTGTAAGATAAACTCTGTCTCGGCTCTTCTGTAAAGTTAGTTTGTGGGAACAATGTATGGTTAGGCTTAATAACATGTTTCATTTGAGTTAGGAATCATTCTGCTTAATGAATAATGGTATTGGGAACTTGCGATATTTACAAGAATATATTGGTGAAATATAAGTTTGAAAACAGAAATCTAGATAAGATTTGAATCCAGGAAGGGCATTGGGCTGTTGATTGGGATACTTAGCTTTGAATTATGTTCTGCACAGATGTCTCAGATAAATCAATATACAATGGCATAGGACCTTGTACCTTGGATGATTGCTTGTCAAAGAGATCATCCAGTCAAAAAGGGATAGTCTTTAGGATTAGGAAGATAGTCGGTATGTTAGAAAAAAGAGTGAGTATAGGATTTGGACCAAAAGTTCTTTAGCAATAGGGTTTCGGATAAAGAGTGAATGTAAATGTCAGCACATGTGAAGAGTCAGTCACAATGATGAACTGAGGAAAATATGTAGGAAAGCAGATATCAATAGAGACATTAGGAAATCAGGAAAATATAAAGTGAGTGATAGGATTAGTCATTTTCAACAGGGTTGAGGTTGAATATATTATCTTAAGAAGAAACAAATATGTAGTCACCAATAGGATTGATTTGAGAGCGTTAGGCAACCTGGATATGGATGTGTTTAGTAATCCATGCTCACTTTCCATTTAGGCTTTGGTGAAAGGTTAATAAAATAGGTACTTGTTACTTACTGTTTTTCTGTATGCTTAACAAAACACTGTTGAAGTCTTGAGGACTGTTTGCTAATCTTGTTTCCAGAATGTGCTGTCCCCAACTGCCAAACTGCAAATGTATACCCTCACCCGTTTGCACGCAAACCACCCACTTGCCCTGACCCATCAATAAACTTCCCTCCCTGCCCTCTCCAAGGAAAGCATATAAGCTCTGCTTAAGCTGTTCTCATTGCTCTCTGCTCTATTCAAGTGAGCTCTGAGCCCCAGAATGCTGGACCCATAATAAACCATTTACTGTTGCTTGAGACATTCCTCTGGTGGTCTCTTCCTCTGATGCTTGCCCGACCTTTACATCTGGAGGCACGAGCAAGATCCGGCAGCGGCGGATGAAAGATCCCCAAGGGGCTCTTTTCAGGGTAAGTAAGGGAACTCTTTTTGGTTTTAGGTTTCAGGTTAGGGCTTGGCAAAATGGCTATTGGTGATGAGCGTGAGCTCTCTCTGACAGAGGCTGACATACGTGTCACAGAGCCACAGGCCACGTCCCTGGGGGATGCCCCAGAGGACTCAGGAAATCGAGGAACAATAGTCTCCTTGACTCAGTGATATTTTGCTTCGGATTCAGTATTGCCAGCCCATCAGGTTTTGCCGGCTACTCAGTCCTGGCCTCAGTATTGGACGTCCATTGCCTGTCTTTATTGTCTTGTCTTGTCAGTGTAGTGTGTGATTTCTTTCACTGTTTGTGTATCTCTCATTTTGGGACAGAGCACTTCAACACCTCTCTTCCTGACCCTTGATCACTGGACCAAAGTCTGTGCAAGGCCCAGAATCTTTCTTTTTCAGTAAATTGCTGGACCTGGCAGACCCTCTGTGCCTCAGAATGACCCACCTTTGGAGTTGGATAGCCCCTAGAAACATCTACTTCCCACTAATTTGAAACGTCAGAGATTTTGTCTTTCAACCGGGGCCACATAGACATCCAGATCAACAGCCATATATCTTAACTTTGCAGGACCTCTGCAAATCTCCTCCTACATGGGTGAAGCCTTTCTTTGTCTCTGCGCCCACTCCTACTCCTTCCACCATGATTCTATCTCACAAACCCTCTGCTCTTCCTCCTCCAACCTCTGTTCTCCCTGAGTCTCAAGACTCTACTGGACTCTCCTACCCTTCTTATCCGCTGCCGTCGTCCACCAACCCCCAACAACCTCTAAGTGATTCCTTTGCTGCTGACTCAGCCTCTCCGCCATTGGAGAAAGCTAGGCCGGCCCAGCGCCCACCAGATGACTCCCCCTTGTCACACACACAGCCCCTCCTTCCCTGGAGAAAGCTGGCCCGGCTAAAAGAACTCAAAGAACTCCCTGGCGTTTTCACACCTGAGTACTTGGGATGACTGCCAACAAATCCTAGGGATTCTCTTCATGACAGAGGAACGAGAGAGAAACTTTCTGGAAGCTAGAAAAAAATATCCTCGGACCAGATGGGTGACCAACACAACTTCCCAACATAATCAAAGCCGGCTTACCCTTGAACTGACCCAACTGGGACCCCGACACCTTTGAAGGTAGGGAGCATCTGTCCACTTATTGCCAGGCCCTAATAGTGGGTTTCCAACCGGCCGCTAGCCAACCAAATAATTTGGCCAAGGTAAGAGAGATTATTCAAGGGCCTGATGAATATCCCTCTATGTTTCTAGAGAGAATTATGGAGGCGTATAGGAGATATACTCCTTTCGATCTTCAGGCAGAGGATCAAAAGACATATGTCATGATGGCCTTCATTGGGCAAGCTGATCTGGATATTAAAAGAAAGTTACAATACTTAGATGGATTACAAGATATGACTTTGAGAGATTTACTCAGGGTAGCCGAGAAAGTATCCTATAAGAGAGAAACAGAGAGAACGAAAGGGAGCAAAGGGAGGATGACAGATGAAAAAGACAGATGAAGGTATTAACTAAGGTCCTGGTCACAACAATAAATAGGCCAGAAATTAAGAAACAGGGAGACAAGAAACGATACCTGGGTCCCCACCAGAGGCCACCCTTGGCCTCAGATCAATGTGCCTACTGTAAAGAAAAAGGACACTGAGCCAAAAAGTGCCCTAGAAAGAGACAGCCACGCCAGACAGCCTTTCTGACTCTGGAGGTTGACTGAGAATGTCGGGGCTCAGATCCCTTCCCCGAGCTCAGGGTAACTTTTGAAGTGAAGGGGACCCCATAAACTTTGAAGTGGATACAGCAGCAGTATACTCAGCCCTTAAGGCCCCACTGGGCCCTCTACCAAATAAAAGGTCTCTAGTTCAAAGGGCTAACAGCAGTAAATATCAGACTTAGACAACTAAGAGGACCATGGACATGGGGAAAAACAAAATCCAACATTCCTTCCTAGTAATCCCAGAATGCCTGGCCCCATTGATGGGCAGAGATCTGCTCAGTAAGCTCCGGGCCAAAACAACTTTTAACCCCGAAGGCCCCAAAATGAAATTTCTAAATCCTTCATTAAAAACTCCTATAGTCATGGCTTTATAAATGTCAGTCAAAGATGAACATCCAATTTTCACACACCCCAAGAATGATCAAACAGGCAAGCTACCCCAGAAATGGATAACAGATTACCCAGATGCCTGGGCAAAAATTGTTGGGTTAGGACTAGCATGAAACAACCTCCAAGAACAGTGGAGTTAAAAACCTCAGCCTCCCCAATCAATGTCAAAAAACATCCTCTGAGCAAAAATGCTAAAGATGGGTTAAGGCCCCATATTCAGAAATATCTGGCTTTAGGGTCCTAAGGCCCTGTCAATCGGCCTGGAACACTCCCCTGCTACCAGTAAAAAATCCAGGAACTGGGGACTATCCCCATTCAAGACCTAAGAGAGATCAACAACAGAGTGCAGGACATTCACCCCACGGTAAATAATTTGTACAATCTGCTTATCACTCTGAACCCTGAGTAGAAATGGTAGGGACATAAAGATGCTATCTTTTGCATGCCTCTGCATAAAGACAGTCAGTTTCTGTTTGCTTTTGAGTGGGTAGACCCAGAAACCGGAACGTATGGTAAACTAACATGGACTAGACTCCCACAGGGGTTCAAAAACTCCCCCAATCTCTTTGATGAAGCCCTCCACAGAGATGTCAACAACTTTAGAACTATGCACCCCGAAGTCACCCAGCTTCAATACGTGGATGACCTGCTACTGCAGCCAACACCAAGGAAAACTGTGAGTCTGGGAACCAAGCACTATTATGTAAGCTTGCTCAACTCGGGTATAGAGCTTCTTCCAAAAAACCCCAAATTTGCCAGCAAGAAGTAGTCTTCCTGGGCTATTCCCTTAGAGGTGGTAAACGTTGGCTCACTGAGCCCAGAAAACAAACGGTTGTGCAGATACCCCCCCCCCCCCAGCAGCAGACAACACAAAGAGTTTCTTGGGACTACTGGGTTTTGCAGGTTATGGATTCCTGTGTTTGTGTCCTTAACTTCTCCTTTATACCCGCTGTTAAAGGGAGATGCCCAATTCCAATGGACCCCTGAGCACCAGCAAGCTTTTGATAACATCTTACGACACTGGCACTGAACTCCTCAACTTCACTGAGCCAAGCCTGCAATTTCAGAAAGCCCTACACTACGTTAAAAATGTACATCAATTCACACACCTTGGTCCAAAGAAACTGCAGGCATTCCTGAAGGATCAAGAACAGAGTTTTCCACTAACCGACTCACAGCGAAAGGACATAACTGAACGGGTAACAAAACCCTGTCCGTTCTGTCAATAGAACAATTACCCTTCCAAGCTTCCTGTAGGAAAGCGCCTATGAGCAACCAGACCAGGAAATTCTGGGAAGTGGACTTTACTGAAATTTAGCCAGCAAGGTATGGACTTCAATATCTCCTAGTGTTTGTAGATATATTTTCAGGATGGATTGAAGCCTTCCCCACAAAAAAAAAGGCACAAATGGTGGTAGAAAATCCTGAAAGATATTTTTCTATGATACGGCCTACCTAAGGTAATAGGGTCTGATAATGGACCGGCGTTCATGGCCCAGGTAAGTAAGGGGTTAGCCAGGATCCTGGGGATAAATTGGAAGTTACATTGTGCTTATAGACCGCAGAGCTCAGGACAGGTTAAAAAAATTAATAGAACCATTAAAGAGACCTTAACGAAATTAAGCTTAGAGAGGGCATCAAAGATTGGACTATGCTCCTGCCTTATGCACTGTTTCATGCAAGAAATACTCCCTCTGTTTCTTTGTGTAACCTCACCTCCTATAAAATTCTCTAGGGGGCCCCTCCTCCAGTAAGGACCTAACCACAACTCTAAGACCTACCGATCCCTTCCACACCCCCTTGCTTGACAAACTTAAAGCTATTGAAAGAACTCAGGGATACCTGTCAAAACAGCTGGCCACTGCCTACCAACCTGGTGAAGAGGAGACTCCACATCGATATCAAAAAAGAGACTTCATCTACATAAGATGACATCAGGTGTCATCCCTGGAACCCCGCTGGACAGGACCATACCAGGTGCTAATTATAAAACCTACAGTGGTAAAAGTAGACGGAATCACTTCCTGGATCCTAATTCTCATCTCAAGCCTGTGCCCTGTCCAGACACTGGCTTGAAAGTGGAAAAGACTGGTAACCCTTTCAAATTGCATATTTGCCATGTGGATAAGGCTATAGACTCTCCCCTTGGCCACCACTAGTCCTAACCATCATCAGCCCATTCAGCAGCGATGGCTGATCACAAATCCAATTAGACAAGAAGTATGGTCTGTCTCACATACAGCCCCCTTAGGGACCTGGTGGCCAACTCTCCACCCAGATATTTGTCAGCTGGGTATACGTCTTTCCAATTGGGATATCTCTGATGAAGAGGATCCCACTAAAATTCCATTAAATTTCTCCCGTACCATAGATAATGGAAACAAACATTATGGATGTAGGAACACGCAAGCCTGATGCAGGTTGGCTAGCCTAGATTACTATGTTTGCCCGGTGGACTATCAAAGCCACAAACAACAACGGCTGTGTCGGGGAAAAGCCGTCTTCTTCCGTAAGTCATGGGGATGTGAGCATACAGGGGCTGCCTGGTGGAACCCAAACTCCTCATCAAATTCAGTTCACAGCATTGGCCATATTGCCAATTAGACAACCAAAACCGATGGCCCCCAGAGGGGTCTCTAGATCCTCAAATTCTGTGTGACTATTTCAACTTCGGCAAGTGATCAAAAGGATTGAAGAAAATTCCCCTATGTGTAGGCCTTTTCCCTCCTTTGCTCACATCACGAAATATGTTTCTCCAATAGATCCTTCTGCTCCAGATTCTCTGCTGTCACTCTCACATCAACAACCTGATTTCTCCCCTCCAATTACTAGATCAAAACCCCAAACCTCCTCTGGTTCTCAGACCATTGCCCCCATGCTGAGGCAGCAGGTACTGAGGTACCCTTCCACCCACTCACTCCTCTCTTCTCCTGTCAGTGCCCACACCGGGTCCCACCAGGTCCTCTTACCAGCTAACCCAAAGCTCAAACCAGCTGAGGAGTGCCCTCAGACGCCTATCCAAGATGTAATAAAAATGGCCTTTAAAGTTGCTTTGTCATCACTAAAAACAGGTTACTAAGAATTTAAAGTCCCTCACAGGCTTTTTAGATAGTCATTCCCGTCTTCCCATCTGCTCTACCTGTTCTACTGCTCAAGTTTTGTTGCCAGGAAAATCCCAAACCCTTTTCCCATTATTCTTTTATATCTCTTTTTCCTCATTCTCAGAACCACAAAACTGCTCTCACCCCCCGCCTTCCCCATCTTCCCCTCTGTACCAGGCCCACAGAAAAATCTTAAATGGCCTTCTCCAGAAGTCTTCATCGTGGCTGACTTTAGGACTTTCAGCAACAAAGTCTTTATAAAAGAGTTCAGTGTAGATAAACTTCCTCTTTTCGTGTTGCTCTGTTATACTTGGCCACTGGCTGGAAAAATCAGCCCTTCTAAGCTAGACACCCCCTTACTAGTTTTTCACAAAATATGTGAACAAGGCCTCTGGCCTTGAGCTGAGGCTTCCAGAGATGGCTACATTTCCAAGATAAAGAAGTTACCAACTGGGCTCCATGGTAACAGCTGGCAGGGAGAAAATAAAAGAGAAGAAAAAAGCTCTCCCCCTCCCAGGTGTCCTTAATAAGTTATCTTTCCCAGAGAAGAGGAAAATATAAACAGAACCAAAAACTGCTTTTTGTGAACTTCTGCAGACTGTGAATTTCTGAGTCTTTTCCCTTACATGTTGGGTACAAAATTCTGAAACTACCTAAACTTGGGATTCAGGGGATTAATTGATTACAACAGAAGCAATGCCCTCTATATCCGGTTGCAACCAAATAGGACTGTTTCCCTATCTTTGGTGCTATCTTAGGTGCCTTGCCTTGTCCATACCTACAACAGTATAATTCTATATACTTAAACATTGTTTATTCATAAAATTATCAACAGATGTGATTAATTATGTAATGGTGCAGATGTTTCCCCGAGTGCTCTATCATGAGGCAGGATCATTTAAATTTCAAATAGGGGGGCATACAACCCGGTTCCGCTGGCAACCTGTATCCTTCACTTTAGCCATCCTATGAGGAATAGTAGTTGCTGCAGAGAAGGGCACAGGAACCACTGCCCTAATCCATGGGACACAACAAATGACCCAATTAGAAGCAGCAATAGACCAAAACTTAAAGATATTAAAAAACCACCATCACAGCTTTACAAGAATCTTTAACCTCTCTCTCTGAAGTTGTTTTACAGAACAGGCGAGGGTTCGACCTCCTCTTCATGAGAGAAGGGGCCTTTGTCCTGCATTGAGGGAAGAATGTTGTTATTATGCCTACCATACTGGAGTTGTAAAAGAATCTATGATTAAATTAAGAAGACGCATTGAAGAGCATCAACAAGAGAGAGAGGCCCAAAAAGGGTGGTTTGAGTCTTGGTTCACAGAGTCCCCCTGGGTAACTATGCTTTTATCAGCCCTGGCCGGTCCATTAATAATCCACACATTATTGCTAACTGTAGGACCCTGTTTGCTCAACCGTGTAGTTTCCTTTCTCCAAGCTCAAATTGGACAAGTTAAACTTATGGTAATCAGAAATCAATATACCACACTAGCAAACATAAAATGTGACATCGTCAATGATCACTATTATGATTTAATGTAACCAAAAGAAAGTGGGGAATGAAAGGTAAATAAAATAGGTAATTGTCACTTCCAGTTTTACGGTATGCTTAACAAAACACTGTTGATATCTTGAGAACTGTTCGCTAATCTTGTTCCCTGAATGTTCTGTACCAACTGCAAAACTGCAGAATGTACTCCCTCACCCATTTGCACGCAAACTGCCCACTCGCGCTGACCCATCAATAATCTTCCCTCCCTGCCCTCTCCAAGGAAAGTATATAAGCTCTGCTTAAGCTGTTCTCAGGGCTCTCTGCTCTATTCAAGGGAGCTCTGAGCCCCAGCATGTTGGACCCCCATAAACTTTTGGCTGTTGCATTAGACAGTCCCTGGTAGTCTCTTCCTCCGATGCTCGCCTGACATTTACATTGGTAAAATAATAAGTGTGACCATTGCTTCTGTGTCGAAATGTACAAATTATTATTGGGGGTACAAATAGGTGTACCCTGTGATATGAATATAGAGATAATGCATGAATAGACAATACTGTGAATAAATAATATAATGGATTCCAAATTTAATAATGGATTCAATTGATATCTGAAAATATAAAGGAAATCTTATATTGATATACATACATTCATTCCAACCAGTAAAACATCTAAACGTTATATTAGGATTATGATTTATCATGAAGAGTGTGTGAGTTTTCCTTCAAAATTGATTATGGAAGTTGAAAATAATGTGTTTGGAAAGAAGTCTCATGAAAAGACCAGACAAGAAACCTGGAGGAATCCATGTGTTCTGAAGCAGGAAGTTATTGAAAGTGAAACAAATGCCTATAAGTTTGCTAACTTGTGGATGAAATATATATCTTATGATGTGCATAAATTGAAGAAATAGTAATGTAGCAGTGTTGAATAAAAATGAATGTCAAAATACACATCATGTCCCATAGTAATCTACTTGCATTGATGTTAAACTGGGTCAGTTACTGTACAAATTTAGTATTTGTATGCAACGTTAACTAAAGTTAGTTTTCAGTACTGGTAACAAATGTGTATTTCAGGTGGATGAATATTTCTGAGAATAATCTTGTGAATACGTGATTATAAATCCATACACATGAACATGAATGAATTTAGGGAGTGTATATAAGACACATATATTTCATATTTTGAAAAATCTGGAGAGTATATATATACAAAAAACACACATGCAGAGACATTAAATTACCAATATATATGCCAATCGAAATTTATCATGAAATATATATCATCCACAGATGCAAAAATATTTCTTTTACTGAACATGGATTTATGTTTAATGTTGTTCAACTAGGAAGCTCACCCATAGGTTGAATTTTAAGATCCAACAGGGTTTAGGAGGAGTGATCTCTTCTCATAATTTGTATCTGCCAAGTCAGCCACCTCACAAGAATGTACATGTGATACCAGGTAGGATTCTATATGTGCATTTAAAAATACATGTTCTGAATAGGCTACAGGGAAAGGGAGACAGGAATTTATATATTTATTAACTTTAAAAACACAAGGAGAACTATTTCAATTAAAAATTAACTAGATTTATAACACCTACCCTTCATAATGCAAATGGCAAGTCCAAATATACACCATGCCTCCTTTGAACTGCTTGTATTTCTATTCTGTTTGGGTTAGTTTTCTCCATCATATTAGGATTAGAAGTCAGAGTCTAGTAGTTTATGAGTTAGTGTCAGGGATTAAGTATTTCGAATGGAAAATTGGAAAATGAATCCAATGTGTGTGCATATATGTGCTACATAAAAATCTTCCCACTCTCATCCACAACAATGCCTTGACATTAACTTCGCCCCAAGTAAGACACAATTAGAGGAGAAGAGTTAGAAAATCTGTGAATGCATATGTGGAATGGAATATACTCAGGATTTCACAAACTTGGAAGTGGTAGAGCAGTTTCCAAAAGTAAGGCACATGGTAAACACTCCACAAACATGGAGTTCTGCTGGCCTAAAGACTTCTTGATAAACTGCCTCTGAGGTTGGGCACTTGAAATATATGTTGTTGTCAGTAGCTTTAGCTTACTTTCTAGTGAGACCATCAAAGCTGGGTCTGCATCTATGTGACCTGGAGGACATTGTTTCTAATTTTCCAATGAACATGAGGCAGCAGTGCGAATACTCTCTTTGTAGTTAAACTATGGCCACTGGGAGCTAAGTGACTCACCGTGTGAACTGTGAAGCCATTTGGTCCTCCTCCACTTTTCGTGGTGGTTCTTGCTGCTGCACTGGGACTTTGGTATTTTCTTCATGAAATACAAGGAGATCAACTGGGACACAGTGCTGGAGGGAGTTCTGTCACGTGTGGAGGTCATGGTCTGCATGTGAATGCACCAACCAGGATTCTATCCCACATGGGTTGCCCCTTTGTCCATAGCAACCTGATTCTGAACATTGCCTTGAAATCTCCCTATACAAAAAGATGCCTTTACATGGAAGGTTCTGCTGGCTGTACCATGTCATTCACAAGCCATTTGGAAGCCAGTGGCAGATCCACATGGCCCCACCACACATTTTATCACACACCTTCACACCACTGCTCTAGGCCCACTAATTTGCAGGCTCCAACTTACTGGCATCTCTGTTCTACACAATTTTCAAGAAACCTAGTCAGTCAAGGCACTGTCTGATACACTCATGATTAGCAATAGGACATCCAAAGATTCTCCAGTGCCACCTGGTCATGGGAATTCCAAAAATTTCATGGTGTTTATCTAGCCATTTTTTTGAGGATGAAGTTGGAGGAACTGTGGTTTTCAAAAACCATTAAATGTTGAGGAAGCTCATTTCAATGAAACTCTGGAGAACTCTCATAGGCAAGGCTTCCCATAGAGTTGTCAAAAGGTCACATGAAGCCAGTCCAATTGAAGTCTACAATGTGAGGTACATGTGTGTTTTGACTCTCAGCTATGGCTGCCAAGACTTTAAGAAGAAAATCATGGATTATCTTGGCTGAGATTCCCAGTGCTCTGTGGCCTTGATCTAAGTTTATAAGGGCTACTCTCATGCGTGGGCTCCTAAAATCCCAACAAAGCTCATGGCAATACTTCTCTGAGGTCAGTTTCAGAATTCAGTCTCTATTGGGATTCACACTAGAGTTCAAGCCCAGGTGGACCCAGTGATTTCTTCCAATCGCCACACAAATGACCAAAATTTAAACGAAAACACTCCCATATGGCCCTCATCTTTTCCACATAGACACTCATCATAACCTCTAGCTGGAGGTTTCTATGAGGGGCGCTGGACAAGACAGTGTCCAAAATAAGCTCCCTTGCCCGTCATTTGCCTAAAGTCAGGGTGGCCTGGAAACCCTTCCTCTGAACCAGGAGTGATCAAATAGGCCTACCATTATTACTGTTCCACTTCTCCAATTTGAGGCCTACTGACTGTGGGGTTTAGATTCTTCATGTGGATTGGGGTCATGAGAAAACCCAAGCACCAATGGGCTAGACTCTGAAGGGCTTTGAAAAACTCATTTGACCCAAAGGATTCCTATTCTCACCTTATGGAGGTCAGGAAACTTACAGAGGAAGGCGAGAGACTTCATCCATAATGAGTACTCTTTTGGCCATTTTGGTTTTGGATGCACACATGGCATCTTTCTTTAGATCCATCAGGTGCTGAGAATCTAAGCCACAGCCTCACACAGGGCCAACAGGCTGATTCAGACACATCCCTTTCGAAATCAATTACTCAAAAAGGGACAGGTGATGCCCATTCATTTACATTAGAGAACTGTTTTATTCAGGCTTCACAACGGGGTGGCCTTAGGCAAAGACCTTCCTGACATTCAGTGCTATAGAACAATAGGTAAGCAAAAGTCCCAAAGCAGGGTTTCTCCACTGAGACTTTCCTGGTAACATTGATATCTGAGTTTTCTGAGATTCTCGCCATTCCCTTCAGCTATCCAGTACATGGCCAAGTCACAGAGCTTGGAGGTGGTACCTATCTTGGTCACAAAATCATGAGCCTATTCTGGAGAGTGGCCAGAATTCAGGAAGAAAACAGGAACTTAGGAAGATTTCAGGTCTTGCCCACAAATAAGGCAACCCTCTGTCCTTTTATAAATTGGGCAGCGTGAATGTTGGGAAGCTTTCTCCTAGACAGGACACATCCATTGATGCATTTTCTTTTGTAATGTCTACACCCACGGACACAGTGGGATACACAGACATAGAAACACTTGCCTTGTCAAATGACTTAATAGAAACAGTCCACTCCAAACCAAACAAACCAACTTTCCTACCTATTCTCAGAACATGAGACAAAACCACAAACCCACACTCATTCCCACAAATGCACCTCCTTCCCCCAAGAAGGTCTGTTACTAACCGGAGTGTCCTCTGCCTGGTGAGCCATTCTTTGTTCACCCGAAATGGCCTGTCTGTTCTCAAATCTGGACTCCTTGGCCCACTCTGTGAAGTTGTCAGGAGCCAGCTTTGAGCCGCCACTACCTGCATTCTCACTGAAGACACCTCTTCAGATTTTTTCTGGCATTTGACCATCTTCACATCTGTAAGTACCAAGAAAGACTGACTCTTTCCATGATAAATCCAAAAAAGTGAGATCTCTGTGACTGTTACTGGGCCTGACCCTGGGTGCCTGGTTTCCGGGATCCCAAGTTCAGAGAGTTCCATCACAAAGAAGTGAGGTAGGTCACTTCCTTCATGAACTGAATGAGCTCACAGCCTTGGAAAACACTTTGTCCTAACAGTTTCTTCCTAAGGTCCCATGAGATGGAGGCTGCCCCTACTTCCTGTGACACTTTCATAAGTTAGAATGGTATATCAACAATAGGTGCTGGGAGAGAGATCTCCACACAGGGTTGGTTTGGTCCATTTTGTCTACATTAAAATGTGAGAGGCTTATTCAGACACATCTCTTCATCCTGACCAGGTTGTTTGCCATGGAAAATGACTTTTGCTCTCTCAGGTCCTTCATAGCATTCTATATCTTCTTCAGGGATAATTTCTGCATGGATCTTTGAGATTCTCAGCAGGTGGAAGATCCCCTATATTCCTGGATTGTAAGACCAACTCTATCCCTGCACTGCTGTAAAGTTAGATTGAGGGAACAGTGTATGGTTAATGTTAATATCATGTTCTATTTGCGTTAGGAATCATTCTGCTGGATGAATAACGGTATTGGGAACCTGAGATATTTACAAGAATATATAGGTGAAATATAAGTATGGAAACAGAAATCTAGGGAAGACTTGAAGCCAAGTAGGACTTTGGGCCCTTGAGTAGCATACTTTGCTTTGAATTATATTCTGCACAGATGTCTCAGATAAATTGATATACAAAGAAATAGGATCGTATACACTAGATGATTGAATAACATACAGAATATCCAATAAAAAAGGGATAGTCTGTAGGATTAGCAAGATAGTCAGTAGGTTTAGAAAGAAGAATGAGTATAGGATTTGTACCAAAAGTTCTTTACAAATAAGGTTTCGGGTAGAGAGTGAATGTAAATGTCAGCACATGTAAAGAGTCAGTCACAATGACGAATTGGGGAAAATATGTAGGAAAGCAGATATTAATAGAGACATTAGGAAGTCAGTAAAAGTATGAAGTGTGTAATTTGTTTAGACATTTTCAACGGTTTGAGTCTGAATATATAACCTTAGGCAGAAACTAATATGTTGTCACAAATTGGATTGACTTTTGAGAGCATTAGGTAACCAGGACATGGATGTTTTTATTAATCCATGCTCACTTTTTATTTAGGCTTTGGTAAAATCATAAGTGTGACCTTTGCATTTTGTGTCCAGAATATTATTGTGATAAAATGTATATGTAGATCAGGTGACTTGAGTATTTCTTCCACCATTTCTGTAGCAATATTTTGTAGATGTATAAATTACTATTGAGGGTACAAATAGGTGTACCCTGTGTCTATGAATATGCAGATAATGCATGAATAAACCATACTGTGTGTAAATAATATAACTTGCTCTACTTTAAATAATGGATTGAATTGATATCTGAAAATATAAAAGAAATCTCATATTGATATACAATCATTCACTGCAACCAGTTATACATCTAATGGTAATATTATGGTTGTGGTTTATCCTGAAAGGTGTGTGAGTTTTGTTTCAAAAGTGATTATGGAAATCAACAATAATGTGTTTGGAAAGAAGTCTCATGAAAAGAATAGTCAAGAAACCTGTAAGAATACATGTGTTCTCAAGAAGGAAGTGATTGAATATTATATATCATACTATATATAATGTGCATAAACAGCAGAAATAGTAATGTACCAATGTTGAATAAAAATGAACATCAAAATACACATCATGTCCCATAGGAATCTAATTGCATTGATGTTAATCTGGGTCAGTTACTGTAGAAATATTAGGATTTTTATCCACCATTCACTGAAGTTACTTTTCAGTACTAGGAAAAAAGTATGTATTTAAGTTGGATGAATATTTCTGAGAATAATCTTGTGAAAATTTGATTATAAATCCACATAAATCACAAAACATTATAAACACAAAAGTCACATGGACATTAAAATGTAGCAATATATATGCCAATTTAAATCCATCTTGAAATATATATCATCCACTGATCCAAAACTATTTATTTAATGAACTTGTATTTATGTATAATGTTGTTCAGCTAGGAAGCTCCCCCATAGATTGAATTTTCTGTTCCAAATCAGTGTTTAGGAGGAGTGATCTCCTAAATGTGTATGCAAATATGTGCTACACAAAAATCTTCCCACTCTCATCCAGAACAATGCCTTGATATTACCTTCACCCCAAGTAAGACACAGTTGGAGGACATGAGTTAGAAAATCTGTGAATACATATCTGGAATGTAAAATGGTCAGAAGTTCACAACCTTGCAGGTTGTAGAGGAGTTTCCAAAAGTAAAGGACAGGCTTGATAGACCCAACCTGATCTTTTATTAGAATTGGGAGCCATCTTGCCAGAAAGCCATGAAAAGATAATTTGGGCTTTACTATAAATTACTGCAAATTCTGAACCTGCTTGGAATGCCTGTCCGTGCCTTGAACTCATCCATGCCTGGCTCTCTGACCAGATAACAGTGCTCTCTGAAACATTAGTGACACCTAATAAATATTGGCCTTCCCAGGCCAGACAACGACCCTCTCTGAGTCTCTAATGGTCCTCATAATTTCTGATGTTGGGGCCAGCAAAAAAAATGTAAACTACCATCAGTGTGATGCTTTCAAAGTTCTGTTATCTGTAACCCCCTTTTTGTGTAACTTTCTGGGCTATATAGCTGGGCTGTAGGAAAGGTGGTGTTGCTGTCTTGTTCCCGCCATTTTTGGAGGGAGAGGCAGCCTGGCCAGTTTTAATAATAAGCCTGCCTTAATTTGATTTTAATTGGAGTCACTGGTCTTTTCTTGCATCCTATTCCAACATTTTGGAGTTCCCCAGTGAGATGACCCTGCCCGACCAGATCACAAGACCAGACTGCTGAAAATTCTGAAGCTGGCCTTCCCTCCAGGGCTACGGGCTGGGGAGCCACTCTAGGGGGTGCACAAATTGAGATGTTCCAAGGCCTTGGAGTGAGCCGTCGGTCTGGGGAGCACTGCAGTGAACCACCGCACTGAAACTATTAGCAAGTACCTGGTGGAGGAGGCCTCCATAGGTAAGTGGCACCTTGATAACATCTTATATCTGGTTAAGGGAGATCTCTTCTAATGACAGAGTGGTGGCCTGGGGAGGCTCACATTCACTCCTGTCCAGGATAGTAATGAGAATCGATCTGTCCTCTGTTCCGTTCTGTAGGGAATTCCTCTGGAAGGTTAGAGAGGTGCCGAGGGACACGCATGCGCTCCTACCCCAGAGCTTTAGCAAGACGTTGAATTGCTCATCTGTTTTTCTGTTTTGGCACCGGGATTCTGTTTTTTTTTTTTTTTTTTTTTTTTTGTGTGTGTGTGTGTGTTTTGTTCTGTGTTCTATATGTTTTTTGTTTGTTTGTTTTTGTGCGTTTTGTTTTGTGATTTCTGTGATAAAATCTTAAGGATATTGAACGTGAAAATGGGTAACAAAGCAAGTAAGCCTGACACCCCTTTGGACTGTGTTTTAAGGAACTGTGATGAACTTTACCACCATTTGTTAAGCAGAATGAGAGAAGGCCCTACCTGGCTGCCTGGAGCACACCCAGTGCAGATGGTAATGCCTGCTGGGGAATGAAGAACTGAGTATCTCCCAGTATCTGCCGAAGCCCTGTTGCTTCAGGGAATTCCCTCCTTTGTTCCCTGCACTGCAAGGATAATGCCACCTCTGTCTTCTTAAAAAAAGAGAAAAACAAAAAGGGGACACTAAATGCAGTAAAGTCGCCATGGAGACACTTTATTTTATATTTCAGGTAGCTCCTCTGTGAAAACATTTGGTCCCCTTGTGGGGACATCTGTGGTGCCACTGGAGAAGGAGATTTTTCTCTTATTTGCTCTGTTTTAAAGGGTTCTGTCTGTCAGCCATTGTCTGGAGTTCATTTCTGTCTGTCTTGTGCCTTTTTTCTAGCCCTTTAAGACATGTGCAATAATGTGTTAATATTATAAATTGTTTCTTGGAAATGATCTTAGCTGAATATGTGTCTAAATGATGATGTTTCATTGTACCAATCTGGTATCTGAATGGGTTTTTGAAGCATTCCACAATCTTGCAGTTAAAAGTCGGGTTTAGGTATTTGTTTAGTTCATGGTTTCAGATAATTCATGCCAGAGAACTTAAATACTTAGGATGGAAAATAAAGAACTCTACTTCCAAGTTGGCAAGTAACTTCCCAATCATTCAGTCTTTTTTTCACCAATTTTAAATTAGGTAGCCTGGGAAAATGTCACTGTGTGTACCAGTGCATTAATTTGGACAAGGATACTAAATCATAGTATGATATCTGTTGACAAAACAACTTGTAAAGATATAAAATTTTGTGAATTGTATCTTAAACTTGTATCATAATTTTCAACATCCTAACATGAAAATTATGGTTAAAATACCTTAGGCCTAAGGTTTCTGCTCAGAATAGCCTTTTTTCCTTCTTCTTCCAGACCTCAGCCAGGACTTATTTTGAAATGCAAATGAAAGAAGCCTGTCAGCTTAGTAGGAGACTTATTTGAGGCCTAAGGGAAAAAAAAGGTAAATTGTATGGTATTTACCAATTACTGGCCAGTCATTTTTCTAGGACTCATAATTTTTTCCTTAGGTTCTTTATTTATTTTTTGAGCTCATGATTTTGCTCCTACAGACCTAGGTTAATGTTTTTCTGATCAGTAATATCTTTGACCAACTGTGGAATTTTTAAATCATTGCAATGGAGATTTCACCTGTGAAAAGGTACAAGGCCTTCACTTTTATTATGTGTGCACAATTTGTTATGTGTTGTATGTCTATATATATATATATATATATATATATATATATATATATATATCCATATATCATATATATGATACACAAATTAACTTATATAAGGAGCACTCATATTAAAAAGAACTCATAAAAACAATTTTAAAATGTGGATCCAAAGATCTTTAATTCACGTGATTTAAATGTTTCAATTTAAATTGGGTAAACAGATAAATATAAATGTCTTTAAATTTAAGCTTACAAGTTTTTCTAGGTGTTCAAAAATCTAATAAACTATTAATGTCTACAAAAGGTCTAATATGCCTTTGTTCCAGGACTTTTCTTTCAATCAAAAAAATGGTTTACAGTGTTCAAAAAATTTGTCTAATATTTTGATAAATAAGTAAAGTAAATTTGATATGGGATTACTCATTCATGAGTACTTTTGTTTGATATCTGATTGATATACTAAGGTCTGTATAAGTTTGTACTAAAGTCTGTATAAGATTGTAAAAATCAGTCATGTGTAAAAGAGACAAAAATTTCTTAAACATAAGTTTACCCATAACATTAAGTTTATTAAGATTTAAATTTTCTAGAGCAAGCAACCATAAAAATTAAACAAATGTTTAAATAAGAACTGTTATTTTAGAGCACTGTACTGCCATTTCTTTAAAAGCTAAACTTGGTTAATGTAGAAACTTCAATGCAATTGTGATGCTATTAATGTGCTCATATTTTCCAGTTATACAACTCTATAAGGTAGAAACTTTAAAAGAGCATTATATCAAGCAGGTGTTCTGAAGTTGTATGGTAAATAAAATATATATTGGGGATTTATTTACCTGTTATCAATAATATATGTAAAGTTTTATGTTACTTTTTACATTGTGGAACAATTTAAATGTATTTTTAAGTTAATGAGACCCTAATCTATGTAAAGGTTAAAATCTTTCAGCCGTACTTTAATTCATGTTTTAAATGTGATATCATATGGTGTGAGCTAATGTTCATGTGACCTCAAACAATTTATGTAAACTTTGTAAAATGATATTTAAAAAAAAGATCAGCTTGAGAACTAAAGCATTTAAGATTTATAAGGAGCCCTGCTTACCTGAGATAAGACTCTTTGTCCCATCTTACTACATGTGAGAATGACTACGAAAGCAGTAGGTCAGATTTTATTTCATTTAAAGTTATGTTCAAATTTTTTTTTTCTGTCAAGATTACTAGGATCTCAAAAAGGTGATATAAAATATAACTCACCAAAAAATTCAGGGTAGCTATTACATGAACTAAGTATTTTTACTCTTGTTAAAAAATTTTATTTTTTAATTTCTTTTTAAGTGATCTAAAGATTCCCTGTTGGTGTTTTACAGAAGTGTTGCTTTAAGAACACAACATGGGTTAATTTAAGAAAATAAGTCATCAACTACAAGACAGACAGAATAATAAGATCCCAATTAATAAAATATAAATAATTATAAACTTATAGACATTAAAGTGCAGTACTCTTAATATATGGCTGTTAAAATTTATTTGCTGGTTGTTTCAGATTAGGATTGAAAATTAAAGTTAAATGAAAAGGGCCAAAAAAAAAACAATATTTGACTCTTGCCCTTTGAGTCAGTCTGAATCCAGGGAACAGGGGACTTCTCTATGAGCTTTGCAACTCTGGGCCACATAACCTCCCGATCAGGGAGATTAATGAGACCACTGGAGAACAGAAAGCCAATCAGTGCATTTGCTACAAAGAGGAGAGTCATCAGGAAAGGGAGACATCCCTGATGCTTCTGAGGGAAGCCACATGGTCAGGCAAGACCTGAACCCACCTAGCTCAAATTGCACTAGCAGAACTGAGAAGCTGCTCTCAAGTTTCCCAAGGAATGACTCCCATAAAAGCTCAGCTGACTGCTAACAATAGATAGAAACAAAAGCCATTTGACTGCTTCATCTTAAACACTTAGCAAAGACAGTTGAAACCAAAATACAGCCATTCCTGGGCATTTTAAATAATAATAATAATAATAATAATAATAATAATAATAATAATAATAATAATATTTTAAGGTATACACTTTATGTTAGCCTCCCAAAATAAGTAAAACTGTTGGCTACAAAGACTATCAAGAGGAGCTGCCAGAGGCAGAAGTTTTTAGTTTAAGGCCTACAGATATTCCTAACCTACAGGTAGGCTTGGTGTTTGCTAGTACGATTATCCAGCCCTGAGTAACAGAATTAAATGTTTCTCTATTAGACACAGAGGTCATACTACTGAAAGGATTTTGCAAAATCAGATGACATTAAATTATTAAACTGTATATTATTGGGAGGGACAACTGTAACACTTAAAGTTAAATATTAAGTTGACAGTCCTGATAATTGGGGATATTAAAGACTGGTGAGGGTACTTCATACAGTGACATGATCCAGCTACTGCAACATTTATTCAATACTCATGTTTTTTGTTTCTCTCATAGAAGAACCCATCCCCAGATGACTTTACAACCTGTTCTTCCACAACAAGACTTCAAAAAGAACTGACTTCTAAAAGGCAACTCATATTCCTCAACTGACTTCAAAAAGGCAACTCATGTCTCTCACGCCATGCACACTCATGTCACCCTCTCTCAGCTGAGAAGAAGGCAAAATGAGAGACGACTCTCCACTTACACCAATGGAGCCCAAAATAAATAGACTATCAATATAAGTAATTAATTAAGTCAGGTAATATCAGGGAGACTGGTTTTCGGTGAGTTCTAAAAATTTGGAGACTGTTAACTGAGGGATTAAAATTTCCTCAGTGCTTTTCCACTAACCTATCAAGGATTACAAAGGGACACATAAGAAAAGGGGGGAATGATAGACCCAACCTTATCTTTTATTAAAATTGGGAGCCATCTTGCAACAAAACCATGAAAAAATCATTTTGGCTTTACTGTAAATTACTGCAAATTCTGAACCTGCTTGGAATGACTGCCCGTGCCTTAAACTCACCCGTGCATGGCTCTCTGACCAGATAGCAGCCCTCTCTGAAACTTTGTCACACCTCATAAATATTGGCATTCTGTGGCCAGACAATGACCCTCTCTGAGGCTCTAATGGTCCTCATAAATTTTGATGTTGGGGCTAGCAAAAAAAAAAATGTAAACTCCCATTAGTGTGATGCTTGTCAGAGTTCTGTTATCTGTTACCCCATTTTTGTGTAACTTTCTGGGCTGCAAACCTGGGCTGTAGTAAAGGTGGGGTTGCTCTCTTGCTCCAGCAATCTTTGGAGGGAGAGGCAGCCCAGCCAGTGGAAATAATAAGCTTACTTTAATTTGATTTTAACTGGAGTCAGTGTTCTTTTCTTACATCCTGGTCTAAGAGGTAAACACTCCACAAACATAGAGCTCTGCCGCCTAAAGACTTCTTGAGAAACTGCCTCTGAGGTTGGGTACTTTAAATATATTTTGTTGTCAGAAGGTTTAGCTTCTTTTTTATTGAGACCATCAAAGCTGGGTCTGCATCTATGTGAATGGAGAGCATGGTTTCTTATTTTCCAATGAACATGAGGCAGCAGTGCTGAATTCTCTCTTGGTAGGTAAACTGTGGCCACTGGGGGCTAAGTGTCTCCCTGTGTGGACTGTGAAGCCATTTGATCATCCTCCATTTTTGTGGTGTTTCTTGGTGCTGCACTGGGAGTTTGGTATTTGCTTCACGAAATACAAGGAGTTCAACTGGGACACAGTGCTGGAGGGAGTTCTTTAACGTGTGGTGGGTCAGGAACTGCAGGAGAATGCACCAACCAGGCTTCTATTTCACACAGCTTTTTCCTTGACCATACCAACCTGATTCTGAACATTGCCTTGAAACCTCTCCATATAATAAGATGCCTTTACATGTAAGGTTCTGCTGGATGCACCATGGCAGCCAAAATGCATTTGGAAGTCAATTGGAAATCCACATGGCCCCACCTCAGATATTTTATCACACACCTGCACACCACTGCTCTGGGCCCACTACTCAGCATTCTCAACTTACTGGCATCTCTGTTCTTCACCATTATCATGAAATCCAGTCAATCAAGGCACTGTCTGGTACACTCATGATCAGCAACAGGAGATCCAAAGGTTCTCCAGTGCCACCTGGTCATGGGAGTTTCAAAAATTTCAGGGTATTTATCTAGCCACTTTTCAAGGATGAAGTTGGAGAAACTGTGGGTTTCAATTCATTCAGGAACCATTTAATGTTGAGGAACCTCATTTCAATGAATGCTCTGGAGAACTCTCAAAGGCAAGGCTTCCCAAAGAGTAGCCAAATAGTCACATGAAGCCCAGCCCATTGAGGTCTACAATGTGAGGTCCATGTGTGTTTTGACTCTCAACTATGCCTGTCAAGTCTTTCATAATAAAATCATGTGATATCCTGGCTGAGATTCCAAGTGATCAGTCGAAAGCCACCCTTGGCCTAGATTTCAGTTTCCAATGGCGACTCTCATGCGTGGCCTTCTAAAATCGCAACACAATTCATGACAATACTTCTCTGAGGTCAGTTCCAGAACTCAGTCTCTAAGGTGAATCATACCAAAGTTCTAGCCCTGGTGGATCCAGTCATTTCTTCCAACCACTACACAAATGAACACAATTAAAACCAAAACACTCCCACATGGTCCTCACCTTCTTCCATATAGACACTCATTATAACCTCTGGCTGGAGGTTTCCATGAGGGGCGCAGCACAAGACAGTATCCAAAACAAGCTTCCTTATCCCTTATTTGCTTAAAGTCAGCTGGGCCTGGACACCATTCCTGTGAACCAGGAGTGATAAAATAAGCCTGGCCTTAATACTGCTCTGCTTCTCCAATTTGAGGCCTACTGACTGTCAGGTATAGATTCTTAATGTGATTTAAAGTAATGAAAAAACCCAAGTTCATATGGGCTAGCCTCTGCAGGGCTTTGAAGAACTCATTTGACCCAAAGGATCCCTAGTCTCATTTGATGGAGATCAGAAACCTATCAGAGTAAGGCAAGATACTTCATACACAATTACTGATATTTTTGCCATTTTGGTTTTGGAAGCACACATGGGATCTTTCTTTAGTTCCATCAGGTGCTGAGAATCTAAGCCACTGCCTCACACAGGGCCAAGTGGCTGATTCAGACACATCCCTTTCCAAAGCAAATAAGCAAAGATACACAGGTGATGCCCATTCATTTCCATTTGAAAACAGTTTTCTTCAGGCTTCACAAATTGGTGGCCTGAGGCAGAGACCTTCCTGACTCTCAGAGCAACAGAAAAATAGGTAAGCAAAAGGCCCAAAGCAGGGTTTCTCTACTGAGACTTTCTTTGTCACACTGATATCTGAGTTTTCTGAGATGCTTGCTATTCCCTTCAGCTATCCAGTATATGGCAATGTCACAGAGCTTGGAGGTGGTACATATCTTGGACACAAAACCATGAGCCTACTCTGGAGAGTGGCCAGAATTCAGGAAGAAAACAGGAACTTCGGAAGATAGTAGGTGTTGCCCTTCCCTAAAGCAACCTGCAGTCCACTCATAAATTGGGCAGGATGAATGTTGGCAAGCTTTCTACTAGACAGGACACATCCATTGATGCATTATCTTTTATAATGTCTACAACCACGGACACAGTGGGATACACAGGCATACAAACAATCACCTTGTCAAATGACTTACTATAAACAGTCCACTCTAAAGCAAACAAACCGCCTTTCTTACCTATTCTCAGAACATGAGACATAACCACAAAATCACAATCACACCCACAACGACACCTCCTTTATTCAAGTAGGTCTGTGACTAATTGGAATGTACTCTGAATGATGGGTCATACTATGTTTCCTTGAAATGGCCTGTCCTTCTCAGATCTGGTCACCTTGGCCAACACTGTGAAGTTTTCAGGAGCCAGTGGTGAGCCACTACCTGCTTTCTCATGAAATTCCCCTTTTTAGAGCTCTCTTGGCACTTGGCAATCCTCACATCAGTAGGTACCAAGGAAGACTTACTCTGTCCTTGGTTATTCCAAACAACTGAGCCCACTGGGCAAGAAACTGGGACTGACTCTGGGTGCCTGGCTTCCTGGATCCCAAGTTCAGAGAGATCCGTCATCAAGGAAGAGAGGTAGGTCACCTCATTCAGGAACTGAATGAGGTTACTGCCGTGGCAACCACTTTGTCCTAACAATTGCTTTCAAGGGTCCCATGAGATGGTGGCTGCCCCTACCTCCTGTGACACTTTCACAAGTTAGAATGGTATATCAACCCCTGGCACCTGGGAACAGCTCTCCACACAGGCCTGGTTTGGTCCATCTTCTCGACATTAAGAAGAGAGAAGCTGTTTCAGACACAACCCTTCATCCTGACCAGGTTGTTTGCCATGGAGGATGAATTTTGCTCTCTTAGGTCCTCCATAGCTGCTTACAACTTCTCCAGGAATTATTTCTGCATGGACCTTTGAGTTTCTCAGCATGTGGAAGATCCCCTATATTCCTGTATTGTAAGAACAACTCTATCCCTGCTCTTCTGTAAAGTTAAATTGACTGAACAGTGTATGGTTAGGTTAACTAACAGGTTCGATTTGGATTAGGAATCTTTTTGCGGGATGAATAATGGTATTGGGAAACTGCGATATTTACAAGAATATATAGGTGAATTATAAGTATGAAAACAGAAATCTAGCTAAGATTTGAAGCCCAAAAGGGCATTGGGCCCTTGACTGGGATACGTAGCTTTGAATTATGTTCTGCACTGATGTGTCAGGTAAATCGATATACAATGGCTTAGGTCCTTGTACCATGGATGATTAAATGTAGAAGAGAACTTCCAGTCAAAAGGGATAGTTGGTAGGATTCGGAAGATTCTCGGTAGGTTTAGAAAGAAGAGTGAGTATAGGATTTGGACCAAATGTTGTTTAGCAATAGGGTTTCTGGTAGACAGTGAATGTTAATGTCAGCACAAGTGAAGAGACAGTCACAATGATGAACTGGGGAAAATAGTTAGGAAAGCTGATATCAATAGAGACATTACGAAATCAGGCAAAGTATAAAGTGAGTGATAGGATTAGATATTTTCAACAGGGTTGAGTTTGAATATATAATCTTAGAAAGAAACAAATGTGTAGTGACCAATAGGATTGACATTTGACAGCATTAGGCAACCTGGACATGGATGTTTAGTAATCCATGCTTACTTTTCATTTAGTCTTTGCTACAATCTTAAGTGTGACCTTTGCTTTTTTTGTCCAGAATATTACTGTGATAAAACGTATATGTAGATCAGGTGACATGACTATTTTTCCACCATTTCTGGCAGCAACATATTCAAGACGTATAAATTAGTAATGGGGGTAAAAAGAGGTGTACCCTTTGTCTGTGCATATAGAGATAATGCATGAATAGACCATACTTTGAATAAATAATATATCTGGTTCCGACTTTAAATAATGGATTGAAATTATATGTGAAAAAATACAAGAAATCTTATATTGACATACAAACATTCATTCCAACCAGTTATATATCTAATGGCCACATTAAGGTTATGGTTTATCATGAAGGGTGTGTGAGTTTTGCATCAAAAGTGATTATGGAAATCTAAAATAATGTGTTTGGAAAGAAGTCTCATGAAAAGACCAGTCAAGAAACCTGGAGGAATACATGTTTTATGAAGCAGGAAGTGATTGTGAAACAAATGCGCATAAATTTGTGAACTTGTGGATGAAATATATATATCCTATGATTTGTAAAAATTGAAGAAATAGTAATGTACCAGTGTTGAATGAAAATAAACGTCAGAATACACATCATGTCCCATACGAATCTACTTGATTGATGTTAATCTGGGTTAATTACTGTACAAATATTAGGATTTGTAAGCACCATTTACTGAAGTTAGTTTTCAGAACTATGAAACAAATGTGTATTTCAGGAGGATGAATATTTCTGAGAATAATTTTGTGAAAAGTTTATTATAAATCCACATTTTTGAACATGAATGAATTTAGGGAGTGTATTTAAGATACATACATTTCGTATTTTAAAAATCAGGACAGTATATATCTATATATATATATATATATATATATATATATATATATATATATATATTCATAATTATATATATGTGTATATACATATATATGTGTGTATATATATATATATATATATATATATATATATATACACACAAAAAAAAAAACACACACACAGACATTAAAATGTAGGAATATATACGCCAATCGAAGTTCATCATAAAATATATAGCATCCACAGATGCAAAAATATTTATTTTACTGAACAAGGATTTATGTATAATGTTGTTCTACTAGGAAGCTCACACATAGTTTGAATTTTCAGTTCCAACAGCGTTTAGAGTAGTGATCTCTTCTCACAACTTGTATCTGCCAAGTCAGTCACCTCACAAAAATGAACGTGTGATACCAGGTAGGATTCTATAAAGCATATAAAAATACATGTGCTGAATGGGCTACAGAGAAAGGCAGACAGGCATTTACATATTTGTTAACTTTAACAACACATGGAGAACTATTTCAATTAAAAATTGACTAGATTTATAACACCTACCATTTATCATGAAAAAGGCAAGTCCAACTATACCCCACGCCTCCTCTGAACTGCTTGTATTTCTATTCTGTTTGGGTTGTTTTTCTCCATCATTTGGATTAGTAGACAGAGTATAGTAGGGTATGGGTTATTGTCAGGATTCAGAATTTTCAATGGTATAGAGGAAAATGAATCCAATGTGTATAAAAATATATGCTACACAATTATCTTCCCACTCTCATCCAGAACAATGCCTTTACATTACCTTCACCTCAAGTAAGACACAATTAGGGTAGAAGAGTTTGAAAATCCGTGAATGCATATCTGGGGTGGAAACAGTACTAAGAAACAAATACGTATTTCAGGTGGATGAATATTTCTGAGAATAATCTTGTGAAAAGTTGATTATGAATCCACAACATAAATATGAATGAATTTAGGAAGTGTGTAATAAGACACATATTTCATATTTTGAATACTCCTGAGAGTGTATCTATATATATATATATATACACACACAGAGACAGACATTAAAAATTGCAATATATATGCCAAACGAAATTCACCATGAAATGTATATCATCCACAGATCCAAATATATTCATTTTACTGAACATGGATTTATGTATAATGTTGTTCAACTAGGAAGCTCACTCACATTTGAATTACCAGTTCAAGCAGCGTTTAGGAGGAGTGATCTCTTCTTCCAATTTGTATCTGCCAAGTCAGCCACCTCACAAGAATGTACGTGTGGTACCAGGTAGGATTCTATATGTGCATATAAAAATACGTGTGCTGAAAAGGCTACAGAGAAAGGGGGACAGGAATTCACTTATTTGTTAACTTTAAAAACGCATCGAGAACTATTTCAACAAATAATTGACTGGATTTATAACTGCTACACTATACCATGCAAAAGGCAACTCCAACTATAAAACATACCTCATCTAAACTGCTTGTATTTCTATTATGTTTGTGTTATTTTTCTCCATCATATTAGGATTAGTAGTCAGAGTCTAATAGGGTATATGTTAGTTTCAGGGATTCAGCATTTCTAATGGAAAATAGGAAATTGAATCCAATGTGTATGCAAATATGTGCTACACAAAAATCTTCCCACTTTCATCCAGAACAATGCCTTGACATTACATTCTCCTCAAGTAAGACACAATTAGAGGATAAGAGTTAGAAAATCTGTGAATATATATCTGGAATGGAAAATACTCTGGAGTTTACAACTTTGGAGGTGGTAGAGAAGATTCTAAAAGTAAGGGACAGGGTAAACATTCCACAAACATGTAGCTCTGCTGGCCTAAATACTTTTTGAGAAACTGCCTCTAAGAGTGGGCACTTGAAGTATTTGATGTTCTGAGGAGATTTAGTTCCTTTGTAGAGAAACCATGAAAGCTGGGTCTGCATCTATGTTACTTGGAGGACATGGTTTCTTATTATCCAATGAACATGAGGCAGCAGTGCTGAATTCTCTCTTTGTAGGTAAACTGTGGACACTGGGGTCTAAGTGTCTTTCAGTGTGGACTGTGAAGCCAATTGGTCATCCTCCACTTTTCGTGGTGTTTCTCGCTGCTGCACTGGGAGTTTGGTTTTTGCTTCAAAAAATACAAGGAGTTAAAATGGGACAGAGTGGTGGAGGGAGTTCTTTAAGGTGTGGTGAGTCAGGGTCTTCAGGAGAATGCACCAACCAAGGTTCTATCCCATGTAGATTGCCCCCTTGAGAATAGCAACATGATTCTGAACATTGCAGTGAATCCTCTCCATATAACAAGATGCCTTTACATATATGGGTCTGCTGGCTGCACCATGTCAGTCACAAGCCATTTGGAAGCCAATGGCTGATCCACATGGCCGCAACACAGATGTTTTATCAAACAATTGCATACCACTGCTCTAGGCCCACTACTCACCAGGCTCCAACTTACTGGCATATCTGTTCTACACCATTTTCATGAAACAAAGTCAATCAAGGAAGTGTCTGGTATACTCAGGAACAGAAACAGGACATCCAAAGTATTTCCAGTGCCAGCTGATCATCAAAATATCAAAAATTTCATGGTAATTTTCTAGCCATTTTTCACGGATGAAGTTTGAGGCTCTGAGGGATTCAATTAATTCAGGAACCATTAAATGGTGAAGAAGCTAATTTCAATGAAAGCTCTGGAGCACTCTCACAGGCAAGGTTTCCCTAAGGGTGGCCAAAATGTCACATGAAGCCAGGCCCATTGAGATCTACAATATGAGGTCCATGTGTGTTTTAAACTCAAATATGGCTGCCAAGTCTTTAAGAAAAATTGTATGTTATATCCGGGCTGAAATTCCCAATGTTCTGTGGAAATCCAACCTGGGCCTAGATCTCAGGTTCCAAGGGCGACTCTCATGTGTGGCCTCCTAAAATCCCAACACAATTCATGGCAATACTTCTCTGAGGTCAGTTAAAGAACTCAGTCTCTAAGGGGAATCACACCAGAGTTCAAGCCCAGTGGAACAGTCATCTCTTCCAACCGCCACACAAATGACCACAATTAAAACCAAAACACTCCCACATGGTCCTCATCTTTTTCCATATAGACACTCCTTATAACGTCTGGCTGGAGTTTTCAATGAGGTTAACAGCCCAAGTCAGTGTCCAAATTAAGGTCCTGTTCCCCTCATTTGTCTAACATCAAGGTGGCCTGGACACACTTCCTGTAAACCAAGAATGATCAAATAGGCCTGCCATTAATACTGCTTGGCTTTTTCAATTTGAGGCCTTCTGACTCTGTGGTTTAGATTCTTTATGTGAATTTGAGTCATGAGAAAATCCAAGCCCCTCTGCAGAGATTTGAAGAACTCATTTGGCCGAAAGGATTCCTATTCTCACTTGATGGAAGTCAGGATCCTAACAGAGGAAGGTAAAAGAATTCATTCACAATGAGTGAATATTTGCCATTTTGGTTTTGGATGCACACATTTGATCTTTCTTTTGATCCATCAGGTGCTGAGAATCTAAGCCACAGCCTCACACAGGGCCAAGAGGATGATTCAGACACATCTTTTTCCAAAGCAATTAAGCAAAGAGACACAGGTGATGCCCTTCATTTCCATTTGAAAAATGTTTTCCTCAGGCTTCCCAAAGGGGTGCCCAGAGGCAAAGACATCCTGAGATTCAAGGCAACAGAACAATAGGTTAGCAAAAGGCCCAAAGCAGGGTTTCTCCACTGAGACTTTCCTGGTCACACTGATATCTGAGTTTTCTGAGATGCTGGCCATTCCCTTCAGATATCCAGTACATGGCCATGTGACAGAGATTGGAGGTGGTACATATCTTGGACACAAACCCAAGAGCCTATTCTGAAGAGTTGTCAAAATTCAGAAAGAAAACAGGGACTTAATAAGGTAGTAGGTGTTGCCTATCGATATGGAAACCACACTCCATTCATTAATTGGGCAGGATGAATGCTGGGAAGCTTTCTACTAGAGGGGACACATGCATTGATGCATTCTCTTTTCTAATGTATACAACCACGGACACAGTGGGATACACAGACATAGAAACACTCACCTTGTAAAACGACTTACTAGAAACAGTTCACTGCAAACCAAAGAAACCTCCTTTCCTACCTATTCTCAGAACAGAGACAAAACCACACACCCACACTCAAAAAGACACCTCCTTCCCCCAAGTAGGGCTGTGATTATCCGGAGTGTCCTCTGACAGGTTTGCCATACTATGTTCCCCGGTAATGGTCTGTCCTGTCTCAGATCTGGTCTCCTTGTACAACTCTGTAAAGCAGTCAGGAGCCAGCGGTGAGCCACTACCTGCTTAGTCAGGAAAGGCCCGTGTTCATATCTTTCCTGGCATTTGGCCATCCTCACATCAGTCAGTACCAAGAAGACTGACTCTGTCCTTGGTGATTCCAATCAAATGAGACCACTTGGACTGGGACTGGGACTGGCTCTGGTACTTGGTTTCCTTGGTCCCAAGTTCAGAAAGTTCCATCAACAAGGAAGTGAGGTAGGTCACTTCCTTTAAGAACTGAATGAGGTCACTGCCTTGGCAACCACTTTGTCCTAACAGTTGCTTCCAAGGGTCCCATGAGATGAAGGCTGCCCCTACTTCCTTTGGCACTTTCACAACTTAGAATGGTATATCAACCTTAGGCACCCGAGAACAGCTCTCCACACAAGCCTGGTTTGGTCCATCTTCTCTACAGTAAGAAGATAGAGGCTGATTCAGACAAAACCCTTCATCCTGACCAGGTTGTTTGCCATGGAAAATGACTTTTTGTCTCTCAGGTCCTTCATTGCTGCCTACATCTTCTCCAGGGATCATTTCTGCATGGACCTTTGAGGTTCTTAACAGGTAGAGCATCCCCTACATTCCTGTATTGTAAGAACAATCTGTCTCTGCTCTTCTGTAAAGTTAGATTGAGTGAACAGTGTATGGTTAGGGTTAATTTCATGTTCGATTTGGGTTAGGAATCATTCTGCTGGATTAATAATGGTATTGGGAACCTGTGATATTTATAAGAATATCGAGGTTAAACATATGTATGAAAACAGAAATTAAAGTAAGATTTGAATCCCAGAAGGGCATTGGGCAATTGATTGGGATATTTAGCTTTGAATTACTATCTGCACACATGTCTCAAATAAATCGATATACAATGGCAGAGGAACTTGAACCTTGGATGATTGAATGCTGAAGAGAACATCCAGTCAAAAGGGATTGTCGGTAGGATTAAGAAGATAGTCGCAGTTATTAATATGGTATTATGTAAAAATGTGGATGTGTAACCGATGTGATTCTGCAACTTGTATTTGGGGTAAAAAAGGGAGCTGATAACCCATTTGAATCAAATGTATGGAAGATGATATGCCATGAGCTTTGTAATGTTTTGAACAACCAATAAAAAAAATTAAAAAAAAAAAAGAAGATAGTCGTTATGTTTAGCAAGTAGAGTTAGTATAGGATATGTAACAAAAGTTCTTTAGCAATTTTTTTCGGGCAGTGAGTGAATATAAATGTCAGCACATATGAAGAAATCAGACACAATGATGAACTGGGGAAAATTTGTAGAAAAGCAGATATCAATAGAGACATTAGGAAATCAGGCAAAGTATAAAGTGAGTGATAGAATAAGACATTTTCAACAAGGTTGAGATTGAATATCTAATCTTAGGAAGAAACAAATATGTAGGTCACCAATAGGATTGACATTTGAGAGCATTAGGCAACATGGACATGGATATTGTTAGTAATCCATGTTCACTTTACATTTAGGCTTTGGTACAATCCTAAGTGGGACCTTTGCATTTTGTTTCCAGAATATTATTGTGATAAAATGTATATGTAGATCAGATGACATGATTTTTTCTTCCACCATTTCTAGGAGCAGTATTTTGAAAACGTATAAATTAGCATTGGGGGTAAAAAGAGGTGTACCCTGTTTTTATGAATATACAGATAATGCATGAATAGACCTTAATTTCAATAAATAATACAACTTGTTCCACTTTAAATAATGGATTGAATTGATATCTGAAAATATATAAGAAATCTTATATTGATATGCAATCATTCATGACAACCAGTTATACACCTAATGTTAATATTAGGGTACGATTTATCATGAAGTTTGTGTGAGTTTTGCTTCAAATGTGATTATGGAAATCGAAAATAATGTGTTTGGAAAGAAGTCTCATGAAAATGCCAGTCAAGGAACACCGAGGAATTCATGAGTTCTGAAGCAGGAAGTGATTGAAATTGAAAAAAATGACGATAAATTTCCTTACTTGTGGATGAAATATTATAATATGATGTGAATAAACTGAAGAAATAGTAATGTACCAGTGCTGAATAAAAATGAACATCAAAATACACATCATGTCCCACAGGAATCTTCTCGCATTGATGTTAAACTGTGTCAGTTACTGTAGAAATATTAGGATTTCTTTGCACCATTCACCAAAGTTAGTTTTCTTTTTTTTAATTTTTATTTATGCTTGTTCAAAACATTACATAGTTCTTGATATATCATATTCCACACTGTGATTCAAGTGGGTTATGAACTCCCATTTTTACCCCATAAACAGATTGCAGAATCACATCAGTTACACATCCATTGATTTACATATTGCCATACTAGTGTCTGTCGTATTCTGCTGCCTTTCCTAACCTCTACTATCCCCCTCCCCTTACCTCCCCTCTCCTCTTCTCTCTCTACCTCTTTACTGTAATTCATTTCTCCCCCTTGTATAATTTTTTTCCTTTCCCTCACCTCCTCTTGTATGTAATTTTGTATAACCCTGAGGGTCTCCTTTTATTTCCATGCAATTTCCCTTCTCTCTCCCTTTCCCTTCCTCCTCTCATCCCTGTTTAATGTTAATTTTCTTCTCATTCTATTCGTCCCTACTCTGTTCTTAGTTAATCTCTTTATATCAAAAAGACATTTGGCATTTGGTTTTAGGGATTGGCTAGCTTCACTTAGCATAATCTGCTCTAATGCCATCCATTTCTCTGTAAAAATTTTGTCATTTTTTAATGCAGAGTAATACTCCATTGTGTATAAATGCCTCATTTTTTATCCATTCATCTATGGAAGTGCATCTAGGTTGGTTCCACAGTCTTGCTATTGTAAATTGTGCTGCTATGAACATCAATGTAGCAGTGTCCCTGTAGCATTTTTTAGGTCTTTAGGGAATAGACTGAGAAGGGGAATACCTGGGTCAAATGGTGGTTCCATTCCCACCTCTACAAGAAATCTCCATACTGCTTTCCAATTTGGCTGCAACAATTTGCAGTCCCACCAGCAATGTACAAGTGTACCCTTTTCTCCACATCCTCGCCAGCACTTGTTGTTGTTTGAGTTCATAATAAATATCTGGAATGGAAAATGCTCAGGAGTTCACAACCTTGAAGGTGGTAGAGGAGTTTCCAAAAGTAAGGGACAGGGTAAATACCACAAACATGGAGCTGTGTCGGCCTTAAGACTTCTTGAGAAAATGCCTCTGAGGTTGGGCACTTGAAATATATGTTGTTGTCAGGAGCTTTAGCTTCCTTTGTAGTGAGACCATCAAAGCTGAGTCTGCATCTATGTGACCTGGACGACATGTTTTTTTTTATTTTCCTATGAACACGAGGCAGCAGTACTGAATTCTCTCTTTGTAGGCAAACTGGGGCTACTGGGGGATAAGTGTCTCCCCATGTGGACTGTGAAGCCATTTGATCATCCTTCACATTTAATCATGTTATTTGATGCTGCACTGAAAGTTTGGTATTTACTTTATGAAATAAAGGAGTTTAACTGTGATACAGTGCTGCAGGGAGTTCTGTCATGTGTGGTGGTCAGGATCGGCAGGAGAATGTACCAAGAAGGCTTCTATCACACATAGTTGCCCCCTTGACCATAGCAACATGATTCTGAACATTGCCCTGAAACCTCTCCATACAACAAGATGCCTTTACATCCAAAGGTCTGCTAGCTGCACCATGTCAGTCACAAACCATTTATAAGCCAATGGCAGATCCACGTGGCCCCACCACAGATGTTTTTTCACACACCTACACTCTACTGCTCTTGGCCCACTACTCAGCAGGCTCCAACTTACTGGCATATCTTTTCTACACCATTATCATGAAACTCAGTCAAACCAGGCACTGTCTTGTATACTCATGATAAGCAACAGGACATCAAATGGTTTTCCAGTGCCAGCTGGTCATGGAAATTTCAAAAATTTCATGGTATTTTCTAGCCATTTTTCAAGGATGAAGTTGGAGTTACTGTGGGTTTCAATTCATTCAGGAACCATTAAATATTGAGGAATCTCATTTCAATGGAAGCTCTAGAGAACTCTCACAGGCAAGTCTTCTGAAAGAGTGGCCCAAGGTCACATAAAGCCAGCCACATTGAGGTCTACAATGTGAGGTCCATGTGTGTTTTGACTCTCAACTATTGCTGCCAAGTCTTTCAGAATATAATCAAGTGATATCCTCGCTGAGATTCCCAGTGCTCTGTGGAAAGCCACCCTGGGCCTAGATCTCAGTTTCCAAGGGTGACTCTCATGCGTGGCCTCCGAAAATTCCAACACAATTCATGGCAATACTTCTCTAAGGTCAGTTTCAGAACTCAGTCTCCAAGGGGAATCCCACAAGAGTTGAAACCCAGGTGGACGCAGTCATCTTTTCCCACCGCCACACAAATGACAACAATGAAAACCAAAACACTCTCACATGGCCCTCATGTTCTTCCATATAGACACTAATCATAACCTCTGGCTAGAAGTTTCCATGAGGGGCGCAGACCAAGACACTTTCCAAAATAAGCTCCCTTTCCCCTCATTTGCCAAAAGTCAGGGTGGCCTACACACCCTTCCTGTGAACCAGAACTGATCAAATAGGCATGGCGTTAATACTGTCATGCTTTTCCAATTTGAGGCCTACTGACTGTCAGGTATAGATTCTTTATGTGATTTGGAGTCATCAGAAAACCCAAGCACTTCTGCAGGGGTTCAAAGAACTCTTTTGAACTAAAGGATCCTGATTCTTACTTGATGAAGGTCAGGAATCTAATAGAGGAAGGCAAGAGACTCATTTGCCATTTCTGTTTTGAATGCACACATGGAATCTATCTTTTGATGCATCAGGTGCTGAGAATCTAAGCCACAACCTCACACAGAACCAAGAGGCTGATTCAGACACATCCTTTTACAAAGCAATTAAGCAAAGAGCCACAGGTGATGCCCATTCATTTTCATTTGAAAACTGTTTTCTTCAGGCTTCACAAAGGGGTGGCTAGAGGCCAAGACCTTCCTGACATTTAGGGCAACAGAAGAACAGGTAAGCAAAAGACACAAAGCAGGGTTTCTCCACTGAGACTTTCCTGGTCACACTGATATCTGAGTTTTCTGAGATGCTTGACATTCACTTCAGCTATCAAGTACATGGCCATGTCACAGAGCTTGGAGGTGGTATATATCTTGGACACAAAACCATGAGCCTATTCTGGAGAGTGGCCAGAATTCAGGAAGAAAACAGGATCTTAGGAAGATAGAAGGTTTTGCCCATTCAGAAGGCAAGCCGCAGTCCATTAATCAATTGGGCAGGATGAATGCTGGGAAGCTTTCTACTAGACAGGACACATCCATTAATTCATTCTCTTTTCTAATGTCTACAACCACAGACACAGTGGGATACACAGACATAGAAACACTTACATGTCAAACGACTTACTAGAAACAGTCCAATCCAAACCAAACAAACCACATTTCCTACCTATTCTCAGAACATGTGACAAAACCACAAAACCACAACCACTCCCACAAAGGCACCTCCTTCCCCCAAGTAGGTCTGTGACTATCCAGAGTGTCCTCTGACTGGTGGGCCATAAAATGTTCTCCCGAAATGTCCTGTCCTGACTCAGGTCTGGTCTCTTTGGCCAACTTTGTGAAGTTGTCAGGAGCCAGCGGTGAGCCACTACCTGCTTTCTCAGAAAAGGTCCCTCTTCAGAGCTCTTCTGGCCTTTGGCCATCCTCACATAGGTAGGTACCAAGAAAGACTGACCCTGTCCTTGGTAAAACTGAACAAGTGAGCCCACTGGGACTGGGACTGAGACTGGCTCTGGGTACCTGTCTTCATGGATCCCAAATTCAGAGAATTCCTTCACCAAGGAAGTGACGTAGGTCACTTCCTTCAGGAACTGAATTAGGTTACTGCCTTGTCAACCAATTTGTCCTAACAGTTGCTTCCAAAGTCCAATGAGTTGGAGGCTGCCCCTTCTTCCAGTGAAACTTTCACAAGTTTGCATGGTATATCAACCATAGGCACCCAAAAAAAGCTCTCCAGATAGGCCTGGTTTGGTCCATCTTCTATACATTAAGAAAAGAAATGTTGATTCAGACCCATCCCTTCATGCTAACCAGGTTGTTTGTCATGGAAGATGACTTTTGCTCTCTGACGTCATTCATAGCTGCCTACATTTAATCCAGGGATCATTTCTTTAATGACCTTGGAGGTTCTCAGCAAGTGGAAGATCCCCTAATTTCTGTATTGAAAGACCAACTCTGTCCCTGCTCTTCAGTAAAGATAGATTGAGAGAACAGTGTATGGTCAGGGTTAATAACATGTTCCATTTGGGTTAGGAATCATTCTGCGGGATGAATTATGGTATTTTGAACGTGCGATATTTATAAGAATATAAGTGAAATATAAGTATGAAAACAGACATCTAGGTAATATTTGAAGCCCAGAATTGCATTGGACCCTTGGCTGGGATTCTTAGCTTTGAATTATATTCTGCACAGATGTCTCAGATAAATCAATATACAATGGCATAATTCCTTGTACCTTGGTTGATTGAATGTTGAAGAGAACATCCAGTCAAAAAGAAATAATTTGTAGGATTAGTAAGATTGTTGGTAGGTTTTGAAAGAAGAGTGAGTATAAGATTTGGATGAAAAGATCTTTAGCAATAGGGTTTCGGATAGAGAGTGAATGTAATTGTCAGCACATGTGGAGAGTCTGTCAAAAGGATGAACTGGGGAAAAAAGTAGGAATGCAGATATCAATTGACATTAGGATATCAGGCAAAGTATAAAGTGAGTGATAGAATTATACATTTTCAACAGGGTTGAGTTTGAATATATAATCTTAGGAAGAAACAAACATGTAGTCACCAATAGGATGAACTTTTGAGAGCATTAGGCAATATGGACATGGATGTTTTCCGTAATCCATGCTCACTTTTCATTTAGGCTTTGGTACAAACATAAGTTTGACCTCTTCTTTCTGTGTGCAGAATATTACTGTGGTAAAATGTATATGTAGATCAGGTGACATGAGTATTTCTTCCACCATTTCTGGGAGCAATATTTTGAAGACGTATCAATTATTTTTGGAGGTAAAAATGGTGTACACTGTGTCTATAATTATAGAGATAATGCATGAATAGACCATACTGTAAAGAAATATTATAACTGGTTCTAACTTTAAATAATGGATTGAATTGATATCTGAAAATATACAGAAAATCTTACATTGATATACAATCCTTCATTCCAACCAGTAATATATATAATGGTTATATCAGCATTATGGTTTTTCATGAAGAATGTGTGAGTTTTGCTTCAAAAGTGATTATGGAAATCGGAAATAATGTGTTTGGAAAGAAGTCTCATGAAAAGACCAGTCAAGAAACCTGGAGGAATACATGTGTTTTGAAGCAGAAAGTGATTGAAAGTGAAACAAATGCCTATAAATTTGTGAACTTGTGGATCAAATATATATATACTATGATGTGCGTAAACTGAAGAAATAGTAATGTACCACTGTTACATAAAAATGAACGTCAAAATACACATCATGTCCTCTCCCACAGGAATCTACTTGCATTGATGTTAAACTGGGTCAGTTATTGTAGAAATATTAGGATAATGCCGCAGTCTTGCTGGGCACAATCAGCAGCCACTTGTCAAAAGAAACTAACTTTATTTTTAGAACCACACATGCCAAACAAAACAGCCTCTCGGGAAAAAACCTTCAGAGCCCCAACTGCCACCACTGGCTTCCCAAAACCTCTCCCTCCCACAGGAGCCTCTCTCAGCCTCCCACAATACTCCTGCTCTTGAGGGCGATTGGCTGGGTCATGTGGGCGGAGTCAAAAAAAGTCCCCCAATGAGCAGTTTTGTGGTCTGAAAGGGCAGGGAAACAGCCCATTGAGCATCACCGCAGAGGAGCCAATCAGCTAGGTGTTGCTGGGGCCGCTGTGAGCCAATCATCAGCCGGCAGCTGGAAGTTTGCTGGCAGCAGGAATTTTGCTGGGGCCCCTTCGGCTGTGGCTCTCAACATCTTCGCCTCTCTGTTTAAACAACACGCATGTGGCTTAGGGACCGTGCCTGCCTTAGGTTGTCCAATAGTACATATGGTCTTTACCCGTTAAGTTGGTACCATTGCAATTGGATCTTACCCGTCACTGACTACCCGTCCAGTATAGAGCCACACATGTGGAGAGGTCTTTGTACCAGCGGGGGTGGGTGAGGTTCTTTGCCTCACCTCTGTTGGCCCCCCAAATTTTAGCTGGACGATCATGACACGCAGAAGGGAGGAAGATACACCAAGCCAATTGATGGCTCCTTTTGGAAAAATTGTACCACCGATGACATCATCAGCAAATATACCCCAACACTACCACAAGTCGCTGCACCAACAGATAGTTCACAATGCATTTAGGTGAGTTCACAATGTGTCCAGGCAAGTTCTGCAAGCAGTACAGGGATGGCTATTGCAGAAGCTGTAGATTGGTATTATCTTTGATTTCACCTGCACTGGGATGAAGATAGGAACTCTGGCAATAATGTCTAAAGAAAAAAATTATGTAATATTCCAGAAGGCACTAAAACCAAAAAAAAAATTATGTAACATTCCAGAAGGCACATCAAAAACCAAAGTGGCCCAAAAAGCAGTCATTGAGGATGAAGTCTCTCACTTTCCTCTGTAAGGTTCCTGACCTCCATAAAATGAGAATAGGGATTTATTGGGTCAAATGAGTTCTTCAAAACCCTGCAGAGTGTAGCCAATGGGTTAATGGGTTTTTTCATTACTCCAATTCACATCAAGAATCTATACTCCACAGACAGTAGGCCTCAAATTGGAGAAGCAGAGCAGTATTAAAGTCAGGGTTATTTGATCACTCATGGTTCACAGAATGGGTGTCCAGGCCACCCTGACTTTAGGCAAATGAGAGGAAAGGGAGATTATTTTGGACACTGTCTTGGGCTGTGCCCCTCAAGGAAACGTCAAGCCAGAGGTTATGATGAGTGTCTATATGGAAGAAGATGAGGGCCATTTGGGAGTGTTTTGGTTTTCATTGTGGTCATTTATGTGGCAGTAGGAAAAGATGACTGGGTCCACCAGGGCTTGAACTCTGGTGTGATTCCTCTTAGAGACTGAGTTCTGGAACTGACCTCAGAGAAGTATTGCCATGATTTGTGTTGGGATTTTAGGCGGCCACCCATGAAATTCGCCCTTTGAAACTGAGATCTAGGCCCGGGGTGGCTTTCCACAGAGCACTGGGAATCTCAGACAGAATATCATATGATGTTATTTTGAAATACTTGCAAGACATAGTTGAGAGTCAAAACACACATGGACCTCACATTGTAGACCTCAATTGGCCTGGCTTCATGTGACTATTTGGCCACTCTTTGGAAAGCCTTGCCTCTGAGAGTTCTCCAGAACTTTCATTGAAATGAGCTTCCTCAACATTGAATGATTCCTGAAAGAATTGAAACCCACAATGCCTCCAACTTCATCCTTGTAAAATGGCTAGATAAATACCATAAAATTTTTGAAATTCGCATGATGAGGTGGCACTGGAGAACCTTTGATGTCCTGTTGCTGATCATTAGTGTACCAGACAGTGCCTTGATTGATTGGGTATAATGAAAGTGGTGTAGAACAGAGATGCCGGTTAGATGGAGACTGCGGAGTAGTTGGCCCAGAGTTGTGGTGTGCAGGTGTGTGATAAAATATTTATGGTGGTGCCATGTGGATCTGCCATTGACTTTCAAATGGCTTTTAGCTAACATGGTGCACCCAGCAGACCCTTATATGCAAAGGCATCTTGTTATATGGAGAGGTTTCAGGGAAATGTTCAGAATCAGGTTGCTATGGTCAAGGGGGCAAGCTATGTGGGATAGAAGCCGGGTTAGTGAGTTCTCCTGGAGACTCTGACCCAGCACATGTCACAGAACTCCCTCCAACACTGTGTCCCAGTTGAACTCCTTGTATTTCTTGAAGCAAATACCAAACTCCCAGTTCAGCACCAAGAAACACCATGAAAATTGGAGGATGACTAAATGGCTTCACAGTCCACATGGTTAGACACTTTGGCCCACTGGACTCTGTTTACCTACAAAGAGAGAATTCAGCACTGCTGCCTCAGGTTCATTGGAAAATAAGAAACCATGTTCTCCAAGTCACATAGATTCAGACCCAGCTTTGATGGTTTCACTACAAATGAAGACAAAGCTCCTGACAACAATATATATTTCAAGTGCCACACCTCAGAGGCAGATTCTCCAGAAGTCTTTTTTTCCAGCAGAGCTCCATGGTTGTGGAGTGTTTACCCAATCCCTTACTTCTGGAAACTCCTCTACCTGCTCCCAGGTTGAGAACTCCTGAGAATTTTCCATTCCAGATATGTATTCACAGATTTTCTAACTCTTCTTCTCTAATTGTGTCTCACTTGGGGCAAAGGTAATGTCAAGGCATTGTTCTAGGTGAGAGTGGGAAGATTATTGTGTAGCACATATTTGCATACACATTGGATACATTATCCTATTTTCCATTTGCAATACTGAATTTCTGACACTAACCCATACCCTACTAGACTATGACTACTATCCTAAAATGATGGAGAAAAAGAAACCTAACAGAATAGAAATACAGGCCTTTTGTAGGAGGCATGGTGTATACTTGGATTTTCCTTTTCTTTTATCAAGGATATGTGTTATAAATCTAGTCAACTTTTCATTGTAATATTTCTCCATGAGTTTTCAAAGTTAACACATATGTAAATTCCTGTCTCCTTTTCTCTGTAGCCTCTTTAGAACATGTATATTTTTATGCATATATAGACTCCTACCTGGTAACACACGTAAATTCTTGTGATCTCACTAACTTTGGAATATACAAATTATGAGAATAGATCACTTCCCCTAAATACTGATGGAACTGAAAATTCAAACTATGGGTGAGCTTCCTAGTGAACAACATCATACATAAATCCATGTTCAGTAAAATGAATATTTTTAGATATGTGGATGATATATATTTCATGATAAATTTCGATTGGCATATATATTGCTACATTTTATTGTTGTGTGTGTGTGTGTGTGTATATATATATATATATATATATATATATATATATATATATATATATATATATACCAGATTTTCCAGATTTTCCAAAATATGAAATATATGTGTCTTATTATACACTCCCTAAATTCATTCAAGTTCATGTATGCGATTT
The DNA here is from genome assembly GCF_048772815.1 of Callospermophilus lateralis. Lineage (NCBI taxonomy): Eukaryota > Metazoa > Chordata > Mammalia > Rodentia > Sciuridae > Callospermophilus > Callospermophilus lateralis. The sequence continues at coordinate 137,144 of NW_027513698.1, forward strand.
AAAATCAACATTTTACATGATTATCATCAGTCTGGCTGGGCACAATTCAGGAGCCAATTGTCAAAAGAAACAAACTTTATTTTTAGAACCACACAAGCCAAACAAAACAGCTTCTCAGGAAAAACCCTCAGAGCCCAACTGCCACCACAGTCTTCCCACAAGCCTCTCCCTCAACCACAAGCCTCCTCCTTTTGAGGCCAATTGGCTGGGTCACATGGGCGGAGCCAAAAAAGTCCACCAATGAGCAGCTCCGTTGTCTGAAAGGGCAGGGAAACATCCCATTGAGCATCACCACAGAGGAGCCAATCAGCTAGATGTTGCTGGGGCCGCTGTGGAGCCAATCATCAGCCGGCAGCTGGAAGTTTGCTGGCAGCTGGAGGTTTCCTGGGGCCCCTTTGGCTGTGGCTCTCAACATCTCCCCCTCTCTGTTTAAACAACGAGCATGTGGCTTAGGGACCATGCCTGCCTTAGGTTGTGCAGTAGTACATATGGTATTTACTGGAGACCCTTGGCTGTGGCTATCAACAGGATTTGTATGTACCATTCACTGAAGTTAGTTTTCAGTACTAGGAAACAAATATGTATTTCAGGTGGATAAATATTTCTGAGAAAAATCTTGTGAAAAGTTGATTATAAATCCACATACTTGAACATAAATGAATTTAGGGAGTGTAAATAAGATACATATATTTCATATTTTGAAAAATCTGGAGAGAGTGTGTGTGTGTGTGTGTGTGTGTGTGTGTGTATACACACACAGACACATACAGATATTAAAATGTAGCAACATATATGCAAATCTAAATTCACTATGAAATATACATCAATCACAGATCCAAAAATATTCAATTTTCTTAACAGGGATTTATGTATAATGTTTTTCTACTAGGAAGCTCACCCATTATTTGAATTATCAGTTCCAACAGCGTTTAGGAGGAGTGATGTCTTCTCACAAATTGTATCTCCCAAGTCAGTCACCTCACAAGAATGTAGGTGTGACACCAGGTAGGATTTGATATGTGCATATAAAAATACATGTGCTGAATAGGCTACAGACAAAGGGAGACAGGAATTCACATACTTGTTAACTTTAAAAACACATGGAGATCTATTTCAATTAAAAATAGACTGGATTTATAACACCTGACATTTATCATGCAAAAGGCAAGATCAATTATACACCATGCCTCCTCTGAACTGCTTGTATTTCAATTCTGTTTGTGTTACTTTTCTGCATGATATTAGAATTAGTAGTCAGAGTCTAGTAGGGTATGGGTTCGTGTCAGGGATTCAGTATTTCGAATGGAAAATTGGAAAATGAATCCAATGTGTATGCAAATACGTGCTACACACAAAAAATTCCCACTTTCATTCAGAACAATGGCTTGAAATAACCACGCTCCATGTAAGAAACAATTAGAGGAGAAGAGTTAGAAAATCTGTGAATACATACGTAGAATGGAAAATGCTCAGTAGTTCACAACCTTTGAGGTGGAAGAGACGTTTCCAAACCTTAGGGACAGGGTAAAACTCCACAAACATGGATCTCTGCTGGCCTAAACACTTCTGGAGATACTGACAATGAGGTTGGGTACTTGAAATATATGTTGTTTTCAGAAGCTTTAGCTTCCTTTGTAGTGAGACCATCAAACTTGGGTCTGCATTTTTGTGACCTGGAGGACATGAATTCTTATTGTCCAATGAACATGAGGCAGCAGTGCTGAATTCACTCTTTGTAACTAAACTGTGGCCAATGGGGGATAAGTGTCTCCCTGTCTGGACTTTGAAATCATTTGGTCATCCTCCACTTTTCGTGGTGTTTCTTGCTCCTGCAGTGGGTGTTTTGTATTTGGTTCATGACATACAAGGAGTTAAACTGGGACACAATGCTGGAGGGAGTCCTGTAACGTATGGTGTGTCAGGGTCTGCAGGAGAATGCACCAACCAGGCTTCTATCCCCCATTGCTTTCCCCCTTTACCATAGGAACTTGATTCTGAACATTGCCCTGAAAACTCTCCATGTAACATGATGCCTTTACATACAAAGTTCTGCTAGCTGCACCATGTCAGTCACAAGCCATTTGGAAGCCAATGTAAGATCCACATGACCCCACCACAGATGTATTGTCACACACCTGCACACAACTGCTCTCGGCCTGCCATAAATACTGCTCTGCTTCTCCAATTTGAGGCCTACTTACTGTCAGGTATAGATTCTTTATGTGATTTGGCATCATGAGACAACCCAAGCAGTTCTGCAGGACTTTGAAGAACTCATTTGATCCAAAGGATCCCTATTCTCACTTGATGGAGGTCAGGAACCAAACAGAAGAAGGCAAGAGACTTCATCCACAATGACTGATTTTTTGCCATTTTGGTTTTGGATGCACACATGGGATCTTCTTTAGATCTCTCAGGAGCTGAGAATCTTAGCCACAGCCTCAAACAGGGCCTAGTGTCTGACTAAGACACATCCCTTTCCAGAGCAATTAAGCAAAGAGCCACAGGTGATGCCCATTCATTTCCATTTGAAAACTGTTTCTTCACGCTTCACAAAGGGGTGGCCTGAGGCAAAGACCTTCCTGACATTCAAGGCAACAGAAACATAGATAAGCAAATGGAGCCAAGCAGGGTTTCTCCACTGAGACTTTACTGGTCACACTGATGTCTGAGTTTTCTGAGATGTTCCCATTCCCTTCAGCTATCAAGGACATGGCCATGTCACAGAGTTTGGAGGTGGTACATATCTTGGACAATAAACCATGATACTATTCTGGAGAGTAGCCAGAATTCAGGAAGAAAACAGCAACTTAGGAAGTTAGTAGGTGTTTCCCATCCATAAGGCAAGCAACAGTCCATTAATCAATTGTGCAGGATGAATGCTGTGAAGCTTTCTACTAGACAGGACACCTCCATTGATGCATTCTCGTTTCTAATGTCTAAAACCACGGACACAGTGGCTACACAGACATAGAAACACTCGCCTTGTCTATAGACTTACTAGAAACAGTCGACTCCAAACCAAACCAACCACCTTTCCTACCTATTCTCAGAACATGAAACAAAACCGCAAACTCACACCCACAACCAAAAAGGCACCTCCTTCCCAAAAATATGTCTTTAACTATCTGGAGTGTCCTCTGACTGGTGGGCCATACTATGTTCCACTCGAAATGGCCTGTCTGGTCTCAGATCTTGTCTCCTTGGCCAACTCTGTTATTCTGCGAGGAGCCTGCTGTTAGCCACAACCTGCTGTCTCAAGAAAGGCCCCTCTTCAGAGCTCTACTGGCATTTGGCCATCCTCACATCAGTAGGTACCAAGAAGGCCTGACTCTGTACTTGGTAAATCCAAACAAGTGAGCCCACTGGGACTGGGACTGGGACTGGCTCTTGGTGCCTGGCTTCTTGCATCCCAATTTCAGAGAGTTCCATCACCAAGGAAATGAGGTATGTCACTTTCTTTGCAACTGAATGAGGTCACTGCCTTGGCAACAACTTTGTCCTAAGACTTGCTTCCAATGGTTCCATGAGTTGGAGGGTGCCCCTACTTCTTGTGACAATTTGACTAGTTAGAATGGTATATCAAAATAGACACCATGGAACAGCTCTACACGCAGGCCTGGTTAGGTTCATCTTCTCTACATTAAGAAGAGAGAGTCTGATGCATACACATCCCTTCATTCTGTCCAGGTTGTTTGCCATGGAAGATGGCTTTTGCTCATGCAGGTCCTTCATAGCTGCCTACATCTTCTCCAGGGATCATTTCTGCATCGAACTTTGAGGTTCTCAGCAGTTGGAAGATAACCTACATCCCTAATTGAAAGAATAGCCCTGTCCCTGCTCTTTTGTAATGTTAGATTGAGGCAACAGTGTATGGTTAGGGTTAATAACACGTTCGATTTGGGTTAGGAATCATTCTGCGGGATGAATAAGGTTATTGGGAACCTGCAATATATAGAAATATAGTGGTTAAATATAAGTATGAAAACAGAAATCTAGGTAAGATTTGAAGCTCAGAAGTGCATTTGGCAATAGATTGGGACACGTAGCTTTGAATTATGTTCTGCATACATGTTTCAGAAAAATCGATATACAATGGCATAGGACATTGTACCTCAGATGATTGAATGTAGTAGAGTACATCCACTCAAAAAGGGATAGTCGATAGGATCAGGAAGATAGTCAGTATGTTTCGGAAGAAGATAGAGTATAGGATTTGGACCAAAGTTCATTAGCAATAGGGTTTCGGTTAGAGAGTGAATGTCAATGTCAGCACATGTGAAGGGTCAGTCACAATGTTTAACTGGAAAAAATATGTAGGAAAGTAGATATCAATAGAGACATTAGGAAATCAGGCAAAGTATAAAGTGAGTGAAAAAACTAGACATTTCCAATAGTTTTGAGGTTGAATATATAATCTTAGGAAGAAACAAAAATGTGGTCACCAATAGGATTGACATTTGAGAGCATTAGGCAACCTGGATATGGATGTTTTTAGTAATCCATGTTCAGTTTCCATTTAGGCTTTGGTACAATCATACGTGTGACTTTTGCATTTTGTGTCCAGAATATTACTATGATAACATGCATATGTATATCAGGTGACATGAGTATTTCTTCCACCATTTCTGGGAGCAATATTTAGAAGACTAATAAATTAGTATTGGGGGTACTAAGAGGTGTACCCTGTGTCTATGAATATAGAGATAATGCATGAATAGACAATATAGTGAATAAATAATATAACTGGTTCCACTTTAAATAATGGAATAAACTAATATAAGAGAATATATAAAAAATACTATATTGTTATAAAATCATTCATTCCAACCAGTTATACATCTAGTGGTGATATTATAGTTATGGTTTATCATGAAGTGGGTGTCAGTTTTGCTTCAAAAGTGATAAAAAAAATCAAAAATAATATATTTCGAAAGAAGTCTCATTATAAGACCAGTCAAGAAACCTGGAAGAATCCATGTGTTCTGAAGCAGGAAGTGATTGAAAGTGAAACAAATGCCTATAAGTTTGCTAACTTGTGGATGAAATATATATCCTATGATGTGCATAAATTGAAGAAATAGTAATGTACCAGTGTTGAATTAAAATGAATTTCAAAATACACATCATGTCACATAGGAATGTACTTGCATTGATGTTAAACTGGGTCAGTTACTGTAGAATTATTAGTATTTGTATGCAACATTAACTGAAGTTAGTTTTCAGTACTGGAAACAATATGTATTTCAGGTGGATGAATATTTCTGAGAATGATCTTGTGAAAAGTTGATTATAAATCCATATACATGAACATGAATGAATTTAGGGAGTGTATATAAGACACATATATTTCATATTTTGAAAAATCTGGAGAGTGTATGTATATATATATATATATATATATATATATATATATATATATATACAAAAAAACACACACAGACAATAAATTAGCAATCAAATTTATCATGAAATATATATCCTCCACAGATGCAAAATTATTTCTTTTAGAACATGTATTTATGTATAATGTTGTTCTTCTAGGAAACACACCCCTAGGTTAAATTTTCAGTTCCAACAGAGTTTAACAGGAGTGATCACTTCTCACAAATTGTATTTGCCAAATTAGCCACCTCACAAAATGTAGGTGTGATACAAGGTAGTGTTCTATATGTGCATTTAAAAATACATGTGCTGAATAGGCTACAGAGAAAGGGAGATAGGTATTCACATATTTGTTAACATTAAAAACACATGGAGAACTATTTCAATTAAAAATTGACTAGATTTATAACACCTACAATTAATCATGCAAAAAACAAGTCCAACTATACACTATGATTCCTCTGAACTGCTTGTATTCCTATTCTGTTTGTGTTATTTTTCTCCATCATATTAGGAGTAGTAGTCAGAGTCTATTAGGGTATGCGTTAGTGTCAAGGATTCAGTATTTCGAATGGAAATATGGAAAATGACTCTAATTGGTATGCAAATATGTGCTACACAAAAATTTTCACACTCTCATCCAGAAGATTGCCTTGACATTACCTTAGTTCCAAGTAAGATACAATTAGAGGAGAAAAGTTAGAAAATCTGTAAATACATATCAGGAATAAAAAATGCTCAGGATTTCACAAACTTGTAGGTGGTAGAGGAGTTTCCAAAAGTAAGGGACAGGGTAAACACTCCACAAACATTGAGCTCTGCTTGTGTAAAGACTTCTTGAGAAACTCTCTGAGGTTGGGCTCTTAAAATACATGTTGTTGTCAGGAGCTTTAGCTTCCTTTGTTGTGTGACCATCAAATCTGGGTGTGCAAATATGTGACCTGAAGGACATTGTTTCTAATTTTCCAATGAAAATGAGGCAGCAGTGCTGAATACTCTTTTTGTAGTTAAACTATGGCCACTGGGGTGTAAGTGTCTCCCCGGGTTGACTGTGAAGCCATTTGGTCATGCTCCAATTTTCGTGGTGTTACTCCTTGGTGCACTGGGAGTTTGGTATTTGCTTCATGAAATACAAGGAGTTCAACTGGGACACAGTGCTGGAGGGAGTTCTGTCACGTGTGGAGGGACACAGTCTGCATGAGAATGCACCAACCAGGATTCTGTCCCACATAGGTTGCCCCTTTGTCCATAGCGACCTGATTCTGAACATTGCCCAGAAACCTATCCATATAACAAGATGCCTTTACATATAAGGGTCTGCTGGCTGTACCCTGTCAGTCACAAGGCAATTGGAAGCCAATGGCAGATCCACATGCCCCAACACACATGTTTTATCACACACCTTCACACCTATGCTCTAGTCCCACTAATGAACAGGCTCCAACATACTGGCATCACTGTTCTACACAATTTTCATGAAACCCAGTCAGTCAAGGCACTGTGAGATACACTCATGATCAGCAACAGGACATCCAAAAGTTTTCCAGTGCCACCTGGTTATGGGAATTTCAAAAGTCTCATGGTATTTATCAAGCCATTTTTTGAGGATAAAGTTGGAGGCTCTGTGGGTTTCAATTCATTCAGGAACCATTAAATGTTGAAGAAGCTCATTTCAATGAAAGATCTTGAGAACACTCACAGGCAAGTCTTCCCAAAGAGTGGCCAAAAGGTCACATGAAGTCAGGCCCATTGAGGTATACAATGTGAGGTCCATGTGTGTTTTGACTCTCAACTGTGGCTTTAAAGAATTTCAGAATAAAATCATGTGATATCCAGGCTGAGATTCCCAGTGCTCTGGGCAAAGCCACCCTGCACCTAGATCTCCCTGCACCACAATTAATACCTGAGATCTAGGTTGCATGGTCTAGTAAAATCCAAACACAATTCATGACAATACTTCTCTGATGTCACTTCCAGAATTCAGTCTCTAAGGAGAATCATACCAGAGTTCAAGCCCAGGTGGACCCAGTCATCTGTTCCAAGCGCCAAACAAATTACCACAATTCAAAACAAAATGCTCCCACATGCCCCTTATCTTCTTCAATTTGAGGCCAAATGACTGTGGGGTTTAGATTCTTTATGTAAATTGGATTCATGTGAAAACCCAAGCACCTATGGGTTAAACTCTGCAGGGCTTTAAAGAACTCATTTGACCCAAAGGATCCCTATTTTCACTTGATGGATGTCACGGCCATTAGAGAGGAAGGTGAGAGTCTTCATCCACAATAACTGCTCTTTTGGCCATTTTGGTTTTGGATGCACCCATGGGATCTTTCTTTAGATCCATCAGGTGCTGAGAATCTAAGCCACAGCCTCACACAGGGCCAAGAGGCTGATTCAGACACATCTCTTTCCAAAGCAATTAAGCAAAGAGCAAAACACACACAGACATTATAAAGTGGCAATATATATGCCAATTGAAATTCATGATGAAATATATATCGTCCACAGATCCAAAAATATTAATTTTACTGAACATGGATTTATGAATAATGTTGTTCAACTAGAAAGGTTACCCTTAGGCTGAATTTTATGATCCAATAGCGTTTAGGAGGAGTGATCTCTTGTCATAATTTGTATCTGCCATGTCAGCCACCTCACAAGAATGTATATGTGATACCAGGTAGGATTCAATATGTTTATATAAAAATACATGTGATGAATAGGCTACAGAGAAAAGGATACAGGAATTCACATATTTATTAACTTTAAAAACACAAGGAGAACTATTTCAATTAAAAATTAACTAGATTTATAACACCTACCCTACATAATGCAAAAGGCAAGTCCAACTATACACCATGCCTCTTCTGAACTGCTTGTATTTCTATTGTGTTTGTATGCACTGTGGGTTTCAATAACCATTAAATGTTGAGGAAGCTCATTTCAATGAAACTCTGGAGAACTCTCATAGGCAAGGCTTCCCAAAGAGTGACCAAAAGGTTAGATATAGCCAGGCCCATTGAGGTCTACAATGTGAGGTCCATGTGTGTTTTGACTCTCAACTATGGCTACCAAGTCTTTAAGAATAAAATCATGGGATATCTTTGCTGAAATTCCCAGTGCTCTGTGGAAAGCCACCCTCGGCCTTGGTCTTAGTTTCCAAGGGCGACTCTCATGCTTGACCTCTTAAAATATCACCACAATTCATGGCAATACTTCTTTGAGTTCAGTTCCAGAAGTCAGTCTCTAAGGGGAATCACGCAAGAATTCAAGCCCAGGTGGACCCAGTCATCTCTTCCAACCGTCACACAAATGACCACAATTAATACCAAAACACTTTCACATGGCCCTCCTCTTCTTCTATAAAGGCACTCATCATAACATCTGGCTGGAGGTTTCCATGAGGGGCACAGCCCAAGACAGTGTCCCAAATAAGCTCCCTTGCCACTCATTTGCCTAAATTCAGGGTGGCTTGGACACCCTTCTTGTGCACCAGGAGTGATCTGAAAGGGTAAAATAAATTGAAATTAAAGTGTAAAAGTTGAAGTGTAAAAGACCGGGTTTTGTAAAGTTTCTAAGCTGCAAGGCCTGAGTTAAAATGTAAAGGACCAGGTATTGTTAAGTTCCTATGCTACATGCAAAACCTGAAATTCCTGTAGCTTGTAGTACAATTCCGGACTGCCCAGTAAATATTCCCCCTGACCGCCTGGTTGTTTAATAACCTAGGACCCTGTGTGGCCTGGCACATAGGCATCGCAAGGCCTAAACCAATCTGTTTGAATGTGTACCTCGCTTTAGAACTCACCTATCACTCCCGCCTGACCTGTTCCTGCCAATGAATGAACTAATCATGTTTAGGAATTGTTGTTTGATTTTTCTGCGGTGTATGTTGATTTCTTAAAGGAGACTGTGATATATGTAAAGTCCCGCCCTCCCCAAAAAGTGTACTTAAGCACTGCTCAACCCCTGCTCGGGGCTCTGGGCTGCTCTCCCTTCTTGAGTGAGCACGTAGCCCCAGCATGCTGGATTGGATCCTCAATGAACGCCTTTTTCTGTTGCATGAGCCGCGTTCTCTTGGTGGTCTCTTCCTCCGACGTTCACCGGACCCTTACATTTGGTGCGTTGGCCAGGAATCACGCAGCATAGGACAAGGACACACCAACAGACCCCTCTGGAGGTAAGTAAGGCGCTTCTTTTCATTTTTCCTTGTGATAACTCAGAGCTTTTTGTTCAGGTTCCATTTTTCCGTTTTTGGTTTGGGTTGGCAGAGTGGCTTCCAGCGGAGAATGTAAGTTCCCCCTGTCAGTGGTGGACAAACGTGTCCTAAAGCCACAGGCCATGTCCTTGCAAGGGATGCCTTGGAGGACTCGGGGAGTGACGGATGTGTTCTCATTAGGTGAGGAGGGTTGAATGAGCCCACATTAGGTGACTCTGCTGGCAACCCATCATATCTTGCTGACTACATTTTTCTCTCAGGTTGAATTCACTGTCTGTCTTTGTGGTCTAACCCATCAGGTTTTGACAGTTACTAGGTTCTAATCTTTACTTCTGAACTCGTGTTAAATGTTAACTGTGTGTACATGTTTGTGTCACGTTTGTATTGTCCTTGTCTCTGTTTGAGAAACTCTCATTATGGGACAAAGCCATTCCATGCCTCTTTCCTTGAAGCCATTCCTGGTCCCTGCCTCCAATCCGACCCCTTCACCCAGGATCCTATCACTCAAACCTTCTACTCCTCCCCCTCTTCCCTCCATTCTCTCTGAGTCACAAGATTGTAGATCTTGGGGTTGTGAACAAACGGGAGCTGCATGATGGTCTTTGTGTGTCATTTTATCTGTGTTTCTGTTAAATGTGATGGCATTGTTTGGTCCGATGCAGAGTCCCGAGTTCCAACCTGCATTACATATGTGGAAGTTACTTTAGCTAAATTTTAAACTAATGCTTCTCCTGTGAGGGACCAAAAGTCAATAGAACCGCCAGTTTTTCTGTTCTCACCTTTTCACCTCTCTTAGCTGTGCTTTAAAGAACTTTGATAAACTTTACTCCCCTTTGTTAAGCAACATTACGGAAGCAGTGATTTCTTTTCTTCCAGTAGTTGGATTGAGCATGCCCACTGCAGAGGGAAATGTCTGGGGTCTAAGAACTTTGATATCTCGCTTAAACTTTTCTCAAAACCCTGTTCTCATTATTAAATTGGCATTAATTGGCTTTGGGATGGGAACCAAGCCTTCAGTCATAAATTTTGACACCCCAGAGGGGACTTTAAATAAACCCCACTCTGCCCTCTTGGGGAAGCCTAGCACTCAAAACAACTGAAGCAGAGAATGAAATTTTTGGGAGCTGACTACTGCAAAGTTGGGAGACATAGAATATGCCTGGTGTCTGGGGTCAAAGCAAACCAGAGGAACTAATCCTGTAAGTAAATGGTGAGGCTAAGGGACTCCCAGCAGCTGCCAGATCCATTTTGCTGTGGGGAACTCCCTTATTCCTTACGTGCACTTTAAGGATTTCTCCACCTCTGTTTACTTAACAAAAGGGACAATGAATGCATTAATATGTTGATATTATAGATTGTTTCTTGGGGATGATCTAGGGTTAATGTGTATCTAGAAATGATTTTTTTTATTTTAACCATCTGGTATCTAAATGGGTTTCTAAAGCATTGCACTATCTTACACTTAAAAGTTGGGTTTAAACAATTGTTTAGTTTGATTTCAGGTAGTTCATGCTAGGAAACTTAAATACTTAGGGTAAAAAAAAAATAAAGAGTTTTAATTTTGAACTAGACAGCCTGAAAAAATTTCACTAGATATATCAGTGCATTAACTTGGGAAGAGATAATAAATTATGATATGGTATCTATTCCCATCAGTGTGTAAGATTTTAAAAAATGGTACTAAATTAAAACGTTGGTCTGGCTTATTGAAATGACATTAATTAGCAACAGTCTTGGAAATTTTTAAAGCTTAATTTCGGATACACATGGTAGCATGTGGTTCTTTTTAAAAATTTTTCAGCCAATTTAATTTAACTTAATACTATTAGAAACTTCATAACAAAGAAAGGGGATTAATGATCCTATAGAAACTTCTTCTGATGGTGGCATTAATATTATCAAAAAATGATCCTATTTTCAGTTTTGTGTGAGCAAGTTTTTCTAGTGTAGAAAAATCTAAAGAAATAAAATTTTGAGAATTACATCTTAAACTTGCATCAAAATTTTCAACATCCAAACCTGAAAATTATGACTTATAGATAAATGCCTTAGGCGTGAGGTTTCTTCTCAGAATTCCAGTCTTTCCAGTTTTCCAGACCTCAGCCAGGACTTACTTTGATATGCAAATAAAAGAAGCCTGCAGCACTCAGCAGGAGACAGATAAAAAGAGTAAATGTGTCTTTTTACCTGAACTCAAACTAGACCTAACCAAAAAAGTATATAATATGGTATTTACTAATTACTGGCCAGTCATCATTTTTAGGACTCTTGCTTTTCTTAGATTCTGTAATTTTTTTTTTTGAGCTCATGATCTTGATTCTGCTGATGGGTTAATGTTTTCTGATCAGTTCTATTTTTGATCGACTCTGGAGTTTTCAGCATTGCAATGGAGATTTCACCTGAAAAAAGCTACAAGGCCTTTACTATTGTGTTATGTGTTACATTTGTGTTACGTGTTGTATGTTGGTATGTCTGTATGTGTGTATGTCCATATATCATGCAGGGATATGACAATTGACAGATGAGGAGCGCTCATGAAAAATTTAAAAATGTATCCAAATGTCTTTGATTCACGTGATTCATATGTTTTAATTCAAATTGGGTAAACAGATAAAAATAAAGATGTCTTTAAAATTAGGCCAATAAGTTTTCTAGGTTTTCAAAAAGGCCCTAATAAAATGTAGATGTCTATAAAATAATCTGCTTAAATTCAGAAATTGAAAAGCATTGTATTGAATGTGAACAGAAAGAGGTTAGTAGATGGAAAAGAGAAACTAAAAGGTTCTAGATATAGATATAATAGAGGAAAAACGTGTTTCTGGATAAGAGAGTCTATATGATTAAGTAATTAAAAGGGTTTAAGTAAATAATAAAAAAAGGTGTGTGTAACTTGGTTATATGTGTAAGTTTTGAGCAAGTAATCTTAAAAAATTAAACAGCTGGTAAAACAAGTACTGTTTTTATAAAATTGTGCCATGTTATTTCTTTAAAATCTAAACTTGTTTAATACAAAAACATCAATGTAATTGTGGTGTTAATGTGTTCATATCTTCCAGGTATACAAGTCTGTAAGGTAGAAGCTTGCAAAGACCATTGTATCAAGCTGGTGTTCTAAGGTTGTATGGTAATTCTAGGCTTAAAAGAAAAACATGTTGGAGTGTTGGAGATTTATGTATATCATTTGTGTTCTATAATTGGACTTGTTATCAATAAGATATGTACAGTTCCATGTTACTTTTTACACTGAGATACAATCTAAAAGTATTTTTAACTTAATGAGAGCCAAATCTGTGAAGGTTTTATTGTAAACTCAAAGGTAATGCCCATTCATTTCCATGTGAAAACTGTTTTCTTCAGGCTTCACAAAGGGGTGGCCTGAGACAAAGACTTTCCTGATATTCAGGGCAACATAACAATAGGTAATCAAAAGGCCCAAAGCAGGGTTTCTCCACTGAGACTTTACTGGCTACACTGATATCTGAGTTTTCTGAGATGCTTGCCATTCCCTTCAGCTACCAGTACATGGCCATGTCACAGAGCTTGGAAGTGGTACATATATTTGACACAAAATCATGAGCCTATTCTGGAGAGTGGCCAGAATTCAGGAAGAAAACAGGAACGTAGGAAGATAGTTGGTGTTGCCCATTGATAAGGCAAGCCACACTCCATTTATAAATTGTGCCGGATGAATGCTGGGAAGTTTTCTCCTTGAGAGGATACACCCATTGAGGCATTATCTTTTCTAATGCCTACAACCACGAAAACAGTGGGATACACAGACCTAAAAACACTCGCCTTGTCAAAGGACTAACTAGAAACAGTCCACTCCAAACCAAACACACCCCCTTTCCTAACTATTCTCAGAACAAAAGAAAAAACCACAAACCCACACCCACAACCACAAAGGCACCTCCTTCTCCCAAGTGGGTCTGGAACTATCCAGAGTGTCCTCTGACTGGAGGGCCATACTATGTTCCCCAGAAATGGTCTGTCCTGTCTCAGATCTGGACTCCTTGGTCAACTCTGTGAAGTTGTCAGGAGCCAGCAGTGAGCCTCTATCTGTTTTCTCCGGAAGGGCCCCTCTTCAGAATTTTTCTGGAATTTGGCCATTCTCACATAAGTAGGTACCACAAAAGACTGACTCTGTCCTTGGAAAATCCAAACAAGTAAGAACACTGGAACTGGTGCTGGGACTGGGCCTGGGTGCCTAGATTCCTGGAACCCAAATTTGGAGAGTTCCATCAACAAGGATGTGAGGTGAGGTCACTTCCTTTAGTAACTGAGTGAGGTCACTGCCTTGGCAACCAACTTGTCCTAACATTTGCTTCCTAAGGTCTCATAACATGGAGGATGTCCCTACTTCCTGTGACACTTTCACAAGTTAGAATGGTAAAGAAACAATAGTCACCTCTGAACAGCTCTCCACACAGG